>NC_091185.1:24839274-24919274 GCF_040958095.1 Procambarus clarkii
CGCCCTTATCTACCTAACATTTAACTGTCCGGGTTTTGGTAGGACCTTTTCCTTGATTATGTTGACAGCGTGTTGGTGATGGAAGACCACTACTCTCATCTCCATCACACTTTGTCCAAGAGGAATTATAGGAGCTGAATTTGCTCCACTGCGCCTCTGGTCTTAACAAACAGTGGCTGATCACTCCCTACTCACTGACGCCTTGGCACTTTGTCTAGATATCAGTAACTGATAGAAGGGTCACATTTACCTTATTTTGATACTGATAATTAAGTTAATTAATATGAGATGTTTGTATGATGGTAAAAGTCCAAAGACTAATGTATTTAAGAAAAATTCTCAACAAGTGGCAATGATATCTCGTTTTCTATTGAAGGAAAATTCCACTACAAGCTACACTTCTATGAGTAACTTGTTTATACAACACAGCAGCAATATTATCTGCCTGTTGAATTGATATTATTAAATGGTGTCGGGTTTTCCAACATAATTCCCCGGGGGGGGGGGGGTGCTCTTGGGTCGAAGTCCTAATTAGAACAGATGAACACCGATACTCCTCCTTCGAATTATTACATTAATTTGATGTTAGTAGTTAGTAATCACACCTTTGTGCATCTGTTCGTAGAGGGCAGGTCCCGTACATTACCAGGACAGGTCCCGTACTAGAGTTGCAGGGGTTCGAAGTCTAATACGATTTCATTTCCCTGTTAACTCTTGAAAGCCTGAAATTATAGCCTAAATTCATATTATTTAACCCAGAAGACTGAATGTGATCAAGTACTACAGTCAAGTATGATTCAGGGACTGCAGTGAGATCAGTGACATTAGATATAACTTGAAGCTTGTTCAGGTAACTGGTCACTGATATATAAACACTGAGGCCCATGGAATTCATCTTGATTAAATAATAAATGTATCAAAATCAGTTGTCAGATTTATTGGGGTTTAATTTAGTTAGTTGATTCAGAGGATTGAATAGCCCATCATTAAAGTCACGTATGGTTCTGAGACTGCAGTGGGTTCAGTGACATTGGTCGCAGTGACTTGTAGCTGTTTAGGCTACTGTTCACTGATTTGCCACTGAGGCCTCATGAACACATCTTCAGCTTTAAATGATGATATTAACATCAACCTCTGATGCTATAGTCAGCTGTAATCTCCTTAGTATAATGCTACTGGAGATATATAATCAGCTGACAAATTTAGATTTCTACTGGTATTGTCTGTCTGCAGGCATAGGTCTCCTCAGGCTTTATACTGGGCCTGAGAGTAATTTCCCTCCTGCAGAGTTTAGCATGGTTATGTCCTGATATTTAGTAGGGCTACCGATGAATCGATGGTAGTAGTCTGTCCCTACAAAGAGACCGAAGTCGGTGAGGTGATCAGACTTAATATTATCTGCCAATTTTATTCCTCTATTTCTCAGGAATTTGGCTGCTGCTCTCAGACCTTGTACTTGTAGGTCTACTGGTATTTTGTCCACCACAATGGCTTGTACTTGACAGACGTACCTGCCTAAACGTACTGATGGTTGTACCACCTGGTAGACTTGAGGTCCTGCATCTGTTAGAAACCCTGAGATGTTGATTGTCGTCTGGGCTACAGGCTTTAATTGTAGTCCATCTGCCAACTTTTTAGTGACATATGTTCTCTGGGACCCTTGGTCAAACAACCCACGGGAATGGACCTTGGCCCTCTTATTCAGGATGGTAATTTGGGCAGTAGGCAAAGTTGTATTACCTTTAGACTTTGCCGATTGGACACTCTTTTATTTGTTGCACCTTGCAGTACTGTACTGTGGTGGGAATGCTATCTTCCACCTTGGGGTTTGGAGACGTTGTTTTGGTGTCTCTGCATGGTGCTGACCTTTGTTACACCTATTACAGGTGTATAATTGGGTCTCACAGTCGTTGATGTTATGTTTCTTGAGGCACCTCGTGCAATGTTGCAAATCTTTGAGTCGCTCAACACGGGTGTCACTATCAGGAAAATTAGGGCAGTGGTACATTGAATGTTTCTCATTGCAGAACTAACATGTTCCATAGCTTCCAGTACCCTTTGGTGTCACGTTCTTGGGTGACACAGTACCTAAAGGCTTGGAGGGTCCCAATGCATATACGCCCACACAGCCACTGTTCCACTTTGGTGTTGAATTATATTGTCTAGATTGATTTGGAGTACCTTTGGTACTCTGTGGTTTACTATTATTGGTTTCTGATGGTTTACTTGGTGGTTTTAATTTGTCATGTGCTCGTAATTGATGTACTACTGACCGTAAACCCTCAGATATTTCATTCATGGATAAGATGCTTTTATTGTAATGAGCAGTCATTTGTCTCAATACGTCCCTAGGTATTTTCTCCTGGACAATTATTTTCAAGATCCACTCAGCCCCGTTCGTATCTGTTGTCAGGCTGAGGGCATTGATCAATGATTCTACCTCCAGCTTGAAGACTTGGAGTGAATCAGCTGAAGCCTCCGGTGGGCGTAAATGCAACAGCTCATGAACTAAATGTGATGTTCTTACTTCTGGATCAGCATAATTATCTTTAAGGAGTTGTACTGCCAGATCATAGCTGTCATTAGTTAATCTCAGATGGGATACTACTGTTTTAGCCTCACCTGATAATTGGCCTTGCAAATAAGAGAATTTACTACTCTTAGGTAGTTTGTTGTTTTGAGTCCACAAAGTCAACGAATTTGTTCCAAAATTCGTCCCAATCTTCCTCATCTTTTCCCCGAGAAAGTGGGTAAATTAAATGGAGGGAGTCGAGCCTCTACTTGACTTGTATTAGATGCAGCTGTTGTTGTTGTTGCCTTGTTCTGGGCAATTAATGTGACGTAAAGCTGTAATGTGGCCTGAGTGTGATCTTCATAACTCGCTAAATCAACCATAATGTCGTCTATTTCGGTTTCTGATAAATTGGTGTTGGCAAGTTCAGCCACATATGTTGCTATTTGGCATTTGATTTGCTCAAATTTACCTGCAGCTGCTTGATAATAGCTTTCCAGGTCAGCATAATCAACTGGTGATTGTTGTGACAAATCTTCACATTTCTTGATCTGTCTTGTTAAGTGGCCTTTAAGACCTGCAAGGGTTCTTTTCATTCTCCCTGCATTATCCATATTGGCTAGATGATAAAGCCTTGTGGGGCTTGTATTTATGGTAGCCTTGGGTCAAAATTCTGCACTCACTAGGCTATAATCCTCTACTAGAGGTTAGCACTTAAAATTAATACACATTATATATATATATATATATATATATATATATATATATATATATATATATATATATATATATATATATATATATATATATAATCATACATACTAATGATTTGAGTGATAAACCAGTGTCACTGGAAGTACTTTAAGGCTAGCTCCTCAATATCACCCTAGGATGGTATAGACACTAATTAATCACTCAAAGGTGTAATGATCATAAGTAAATTATTATATATACACAACTCAACTCGAGCTGGTAACAATTATACCCAAAATAGGGTCTGCACCATTCATTAATGGTGCTAGGTTGTTCAATATAGTACAACTAGACTATAGTAATAATGGGACTAGGATGAACAATAAATAGTTCAACTAGTCAATGGTAATAGGGGACTAGGTTATCTATAAACACTAGTCAATGTATATCCTACCCTATTGTGGGTTGGCAATTGGTAAATATTATATTGTGAAACAAGTGCAATATATATTAAATAATTCTCTATTTTGGAGAAATAATATACACAATTATTGATAATAGCCTCTATGAAACTTCTAATATTATCAGGAAGTATTAAATATTATTAGTGACCTCGCAAAATTAACATCACAAAATTCGTGGATAATCTCTCGCGAAATTAACACCACGAAATCCGTGAACAATCTTGTGAGGACACAGCCACTAATTTGGCTGGCTTCAATATTAGGGCTGTCATTTCACGGAATAATAACCCACCAAATCTGTGGTTGACCACGAAACTGCTGATGAAGCTGGACTGAGCTGAGGGGGTCGTGAGTTCTTCGAGGCTACGCTGCCGGTCTTTGACTGGCTAAGTATTGTTCACTAATATATTACACTAATTTATTTAATTTGATGACAATCTAGCTCTCTAGACCATCTAGGTTCGAATGATCATAGAATCTAGGTTCGAAGGACCATATAATCCGGTTTCGAAGGACAAAATAATGTGGGAACCGACCTGTGAGATTTATATTTAATTTCGATAGCAATTTGTATGATGTTAAGTGGACTGTATTTTTGCAATAATCTCACAAATCGATCCTTACACATTAGGGGGGGTTTATATTAAATTTATATATATGCAGCCAATCAAACTACAGTATTAACTACATATATTAGTATACATTGAGGAGGTTCCTTATCTTATCGTACAGCAGGCTTAGTCCACCAGGTATAACTAGGATCTAGACACCAAATTATCCTCGTCAAAAGCCGCTAGCTGTAAAGCCAGAATCCTAATATATGACAGCTATATCAGAGAAAACACTGTATATTAAATAATAAGGACCCAGGCTTAATTACCTTTTATTATGAGGCGGGTTCACATTCTAACCAGTTCGCCCTTATCTACCTAACATTTAACTGGCCAGAAATGATTTGATAAACGGGTTTCGGTAGGACACTTTCCTTGATTATGTTGACAGCGTATTGATGATGGAAAACCACTACTCTGATCTCCATTACACTTCGTCCAAGAGAAATTATAGGAGCCGAATTTGCTCCACTGCACCTCTGGTCTTAACAAACAGTGGCTGACCACTCACTACTCACTGACGCCTTGGCACTTTGTCTAGATATCAGTAACTGATAGAAGGGTTACATTTACTTTATTTTGATACTGATAATTAAGTTAATACATATGAGATGTTTTTATGATGGTAAAAGTCCAAAGACTAATGTATTTAAGAATAATTCCCAACAAAATAGGTGGTAAATTTATAGTACTACATGGCAATGATATCCCGTTTCTATTGACAGAAAATTCCACTACAAGCTACACTTCTATGAGTAACTTGTTTATACAACACAACAGCAATATTATCTGCCTGTTGAATTGATATTAAATTATATCGGGTTTTCCGACACTTTCACGGTTCTACCTTGCATTCTTATTTCTTTCCCTTTCATTTCTAATATTATCGACTAGCGCTCTCATCTATCTCTGCTATTTCCCTTAACTTTTTGTCCATTCTCTCCTTTCCACTTTTCTATCTCTCTCCATTCCATCCTCTGTCCCTCTGTATGTTACCTTCCCTCCCTCTTCCTTGCCATTCTCTTACACATTTTAGCACAACTCGAGAAATTTGTCAGACACTGTTTTTCTCAGACAAAGTTGTAATGGAAGTAGAGGAATTGTCCACAAATTTGGGGAAGTTTTCTTTGCATTTCCGAACTCACACATCGTCACCACACGACACTGAGGGGCGGAGGAAGAGGAGGAGGAGGAGAAGGAAGACGAGTAGGAAGAGGAGGAGGAAGGAAGAAGAAGAGAGACATACAGTTTAGGGAGTTGGAGGTGTCGGAGAGGCTGAAAGAGAGAGAGGAATATAGAGAGAGTCTGGCACTGCATAGGCTACAGGTTCATCCTATTCCTTATGAATGTTACCTAATGAATAAAGTGTATTCCTACTGCTGCATATAATAGGCTCATGAAATAAATGGGCCTCTAGGAGTAGGTTTCACTTGAGTTGAGGTAGGATAACAGCTCTTGCTTGCAATTTTACCAGGTTCCTTATTCGATAGTTCCTATATGATAGTTCCCTATTTCATAATTTCAAAGTACATTCTCATGAAATAAATGATTTTCTAGGAGCAGGCCTCAGATAAGGTGAGGTAGGATAACAGCTTTTGCTTGCAGTTTCACTATGTACGTCAATTTACAGCCCTTATGTCTTAATTAAAAAAAAAAAGAATGAGAATGAGAAACGAGTGACAAGCAGAGAAGAATAGGGAGCGGCGAGGGGTGGAAAAAGAGAGGAAGGATGAGAGAGAGAAGAGGAAGAGAGGGAGGAATGAGAGAGATGAGAGAAGAGGAAGAGAGGAGGGATGAGAGAGAGAGAGAAGAGGAAGAGAGGAGGGATGAGAAAGAGAGAGAGAGAGAGAGAGAGAGAGAGAGAGAGAGAGAGAGAGAGAGAGAGAGAGAGAGAGAGAGAGAGAGAGAGAGAGAGAGAGATGAGAGAAGAGGAAGAGAGGAGGGATGAGAGAGAGGAGAGAGAAGGGGAAGAGAGGGAGGAATGAGAGAGAGAGAGAGAGAGAGAGAGAGAGAGAGAGAGAGAGAGAGAGAGAGAGAGAGAGAGAGAGAGAGAGAGAGAGAGAGAGAGAGAGAGAGAGAGAGAGAGAGATGAGAGAAGAGGAAGAGAGGAGAGATGAGAGAGAGAAAGGAAAGAGAAGAGGAAGAGAGGAGGGATGAGAGAGAGAGAGAGAGATGAGAGAGGAGTGATGAGAGAGAGAGGTGAGAGAAGGGGAAGAGAGGATGGATGAGAGAGATGAGAGAAGAGGAAGAGATGAGGGATGAGAGAGAGAGAGAGATGAGAGAAGAGCAAAAGTGGAGGGAAGAGAGAGAGAGAGAGGAGAGAGAGTGAGTTGCTCATTTACATACGCCGGAGATAATTGTTGACGCTTCTTCGTCCTTGTTTATAGCCTAAAGTTCTCATATTCCGTGAAAAGTTTTTATTTACGGTAAAACTTGTATATTTATCATGAAAGCTGTTTATTTTATAGAGGGAGGGCGTGTAGCCTCCACACTTACACACTCGCTATTGTAGTGAGTTTTGTAGGGAGATTGTTGTAGTCACTGACCTGTTTGAGTTATAGAGTTGTGCTTTGTAGGGGAGATCGTTGTGAACCCTTACCTATGCTTGATATACTGTACAGGGTGTTTCAGAAAAATTGATATCATTTCGTAATCTCATAACATGACCACTTCTCCTTCAAATTATTTAAAAAAATTAACAACACGAATAGAAACATCTCAACATGCTATGTTTAATGTTTTTTCTTCTCAGGTATAGCAATGCCATTTACTGTAAAAGAAAAGGAGTGTTAGAATATGGTGGAACACAGTGAAACAAGACTGTGCAGTGTGTATTTGTGAGAGAATTCGCTAAAAATGCACAACTGCAATGCAGATTTGGACATGGCAATAAAAGTTCAAAGAGGAAGGCCGCGCGGGGCGACAGGATCTGGACCACCACCAGTACCGGAAGAGAGGGTCGAGAGAGTTTGGGAAACATTTTTGCGAAGCCGCAGGAAGGCCACAAGAAGAGCAAGTCTGGAAACTCAGATTTCCCCAGGGACAGTTTGGCGTGTGTGTCGTAAGGAAACCCTTCCTAACGACACCCTACAATCTACAGCTCGTTAAGGCCTTAGAGACAGATGACAAGCAAACGCCAAAGCAATTCTGTATTGACATACTTGAGAAGCTTGAAGAAGACGAGTTTGAACAACGCCTTGTTGTCAGTGATGAGGCCACAGATCATACGAGTGACAAAGTCAGGATACATTATGTTCACATTTTGGGCCAAGAAAATCCCGATTCCACCGTCGAGCTCACGAGCGACTGGCCAAAAGTGAATGAGTTCTGCGCCATCACCGTGAATCACTCTCATGGCAAATTTTTCTTTAAGGGTTATGTAACCTGCGATGTTTATCTGCACATGATTCAGGAGTATCTAATTGATGAACTTATCGTAAATGAACCTAAACGCTTCATTTGTCAACAGGACAGAGCGCCACCTCACTGGAAGTTCACAGTGCGGGCTTATCTCAATGAGAATCTGTCAGGAAGATGGATCGGGTGTGCTGGTGGTGAAGATAATATGCTGGGAATGAAGGCAATATGCTAGGGATGAAGACAATATGCTGGCGGTGAAGAGACAATATGCTGGTGGTGAAGAGACAATATGCTGGGGATGAAGACAATACGCTGGTTGTGAAGACAATATGCTGGTGGTGTAGACAATATGCTGGTGGTAAAGACGCTATGCTGGTGGTGAAGACAATATGCTGGGGATGAAGACACTATGCTGGATGTGAAGACAATATGCTGGTGGTGAAGACAATATGCTGGTGGTGAAGACAATATGCTGGTGGTGACGACAATATGCTGGAGGTGAGGACAATATTCTGGGGATGAAGATAATATGATGGTGGTGAAGACAATATGCTAGGGATGAAGGCAATATGCTGGTGGTGAAGACAATATGCTAGGGATGAAGTAATATGCTGGTGGTGAAGACAATATGCTGGTGGTGAAGACAATATGCTAGTGGTGAAGACACTATGCTAGCGATGAAGACAATATGCTGGTGGTGTAGAAACTATGCAGGTGGTGAAAACAATATGCTGGTGGTGAAGACAATAATGCTGGTGGTGAAGCCAATATGATGGTGGTGAAGACAATAATGCTGGTGGTGAAGCCAATATGCTGGTGGTGAAGACAATATGCTGCTGGTGAGGGCAATATGTTAGGGATGAAGACAATATGCTGGTGGTGAAGACAATATGCTAGGGATGAAGACAATATGCTGAGGGTGAAAACAATATGCTAGGGATGAAGACAGTATGCTGGTGGTGAAGACAATATGCTAGGGATGAAGACAATATGCTGGTGGTGAAAATAATATACTAGCGATGAAGATAATATGCTGGTAGTGAAGACAATATGCTGGCGGTGAAAACAATATGCTGGTGGTGAAGACAATATGCTGGTGGTGAAGACAATATGCTGGGGGATGAAAACAACATGCTAGTGGTGAAAACAATATGCTGGTGGTGAAGCCAATATGCTAGAGTGAAGACAATATGCTGGTGGTTAAGAAAATATGCTAGTGGTGAAGACAATATGCTGGTGGTGAAGACAAACTGCTGGTGGTGAAGACAATATGCTGGTGGTGAAGACAAACTGCTGGTGGTGAGGACAATATGCTGGTGATGAAGACAATATGGCATGGATGAAGACAAAATGTTGGTGGTGAAGACAATATGCTTGTGGTGAAGACAATATGCTAGGGATGAAGGCAATATGCTGGTGGTGAGGCCAATATGCTGGTGGTGAAGACAATATGTTGGGGATGAAGACAATATGCTAGGGATGAAGACAATATGCTAGGGATGAAGACAATATGCTAGGGATGAAGGCAATATGCTGGTGGTGAGGCCAATATGCTGGTGGTGAAGACAATATGCTGGTGGTGAAAGCAATACGCTGGGGATGAAGACAATATGCTGGTGGTGAAGCCAATATGCTGGCGGTGAAGACAATATGCTGGTGATGAAGACAATATGCTGGTGGTGAAGACTATATGCTGGTGGTGAAGACTATATGCTGGTGGTGAAGACAATATGCTGGTGGTGAAGACAATATGCTGGTGGTGAAGACAATACGCTGAGGATGAAGACAATATGCTGGTGGTGAAGCCAATATGCTGGTGGTGAAGACAATGTGCTGGTGGTGAAAACAATATGCTGATGGTGAAGCCAATATGCTGGTGAAAACAATGTGCTGGTGGTGAAGACAATATGCTGGTGGTGAAAGCAATATGCTGGGGATGAAGACAATATGCTGGTGGTGAAGCCAATATACTAGTGGTGAGGACAATATGCTGGTGGTGAAGCCAATATGCTGGTGGTGAAGCCAATATGCTGGTGAAGACAATATGCTGGTGGTGAAGACAATATGTTGAGGATGAAGAAAATATGATGAGGATGAAGACAAAATGCTGGTGGTGAAGTCAATATGCTGGTGGTGAAGACAATATGCTGGGGATGAAGACAATATGCTGGTGATGAAGACAATATGCTGGTGAAGACAAACTGCTGGTGGTGAAGACAAACTGCTGGTGGTGAAGACAATATGCTGGTGATGAAGACAATATGCTGGGGATGAAGACAAAATGTTGGTGGTGAAGACAATATGCTGGTGGTGAAGACAATATGCTTGTGATGAAGACAATATGCTGGTGATGAAGACAATATGGTGGGGAAGAAGACAAAATGTTGGTGTTGAAGACAATATGCTGGTGGTTAAGACAATATGCTGGTGATGAAGACATTATGCTGGTGATGAAGACAATATGCTGGTGGTGAAGACAATGTGCTGGTGGTGAAGACAATATGCTGGTGGGGAAAGCAATATGCTGGTGGGGAAAACAATATGCTGGGGATGAAGACAATATGCTGGTGTTGAAGACAATATACTAGTGGTGAGGACAATATGCTGGTGGTGAAGCCAATATGCTGGTGGTGAAGTCAATATGCTGGTGGTGAAGTAAATATGCTGGTGGTGAAGACAATATGTCGAGGATGAAGACAATATGATGAGGATGAAGGCAATATGCTGGTGGTGAAGTCAATATGCTGGTGGTGAAGACAATATGCTGGGATGAAGACAATATGCTGGTGGTGAAGACAATATGCTGGTGGTGAAGACAATACGCTGGTGGTGAAGGCAATATGCTGGTGGTGACGACAATATGCTGATGATGAAGACAATATATAGGTGGTTAGGACAATATGCTGGTGATGAAGACAAAATGCTGGTGGTGAAGCCAATATGCTGGTGGTGAAGACAATATGCTGGTGGTGAAGACAACATGCTTGTGGTGAAGACAACATGCTGGTGGTGAAGACAATATGCTAGGGATGAAGACAATATGCTGGCGGTGAAGACAATATACTGGTGGTGAAGTCTATAAGCTGGTGAAGACAATATGCTGGTGGTGAAGACAATATGCTGGTGAAGACAACATGCTTGTGGTGAAGACAACATGCTGGTGGTGAAGACAATATGCTAGGGATGAAGACAATATGCTGGCGGTGAAGACAATATACTGGTGGTGAAGTCTATATGCTGGTGGTGAAGACAATATGCTGGTGGTGAAGACAATATGATGGTGGTGAAGACAATATGCTGGTGGTGAAGACAATATGCTGGTGGTGAAGACAATATGCTAGTGGTGAGGCCAATATGCTAGTGGCGAGGTCAATATGCTGGTGGTGAAGACAATATGCTAATGGTGAAGATTATATGCTGGTGGTGAAGCAAATATGCTGCGGGTGAAGACAATGTGCTGGTGGTGAAGACAATATGCTGGTGGTGAAAGCAATATGATGGGGATGAAGACAATATGCTGGTGGTGAAGCCAATATACTAGTGGTGAGGACAATATGCTGGTGGTGAAGCCAATATGCTGGTGAAGACAATATGCTGGTGGTGAAGACAATATGTTGAGGATGAAGACAATATGATGAGGATGAAGACAATATGCTGGTGAAGTCAATATGCTGGTGGTGAAGACAATATGCTGGGGATGAAGACAATATGCTGGTGATGAAGACAATATGCTGGTGGTGAAGATAAACTGCTGGTGGTGAAGACAATATGCTGGTGGTGAAGACACTATGCTGATGGTGAAGACAATATGCTGGTGGTGAAGACAACATGCTTGTGGTGAAGACAATATGCTGGTGGTGAAGATAATATGCTGGTGGTGAAGACAATATGCTGGTGGTGAAGACAATATGCTGATGGTGAAGACAATATGCTGGAGGTGAAGACACTATGCTAGGGAATGAAGACAATATGCTGGTGGTAAAGACAATATCCTGGTGATGAAGGCAATATGCTAGGGATGAAGACAATATGCTGGTGGTGAAGATACTATGCTGGGGATGAAGACAACATGCTGGTGGTGAAGACAATATGCTGGTGGTGAAGACAATATGCTGGTGTTGAAGACAATATGCTGGTGGTGAAGACAATAAGCTGGTTGTGAAGGTAATATGCTGGTGGTGAAGACACTATGCTGGTGGTGAAGACAATATGCTGGTGGTGAGGACAATATGCTAGGGATGAAGACAATATGCTGGTGGTGAAGACAATATGCTGGTGAAGACAATATGCTGGTGGTGAAGACAATATGCTGGTGGTGAAGACAATATGCTGGTGGTGAAGACAATATGCTGATGGTGAAGACAATATGCTGGTGGTGAAGACAACATGCTTGTGGTGAAGACAATATGCTGGTGGTGAAGGTAATATGCTGGTGGTGAAGTCAATATGCTGGTGGTGAAGACAATATGCTGGTAGTGAAGACACTATGCTAGGAATGAAGACAATATGCTGGTGGTGAAGACAATATGCTGGTGATGAAGGCAATATGCTAGGGATGAAGACAATATGCTGGTGGTGAAGATACTATGCTAGGGATGAAGGCAATATGCTGGTGGTGAAGACAATATGCTGGGGATGAAGACAATATGCTGGTGGTGAAGACAATATGCTGGTGTTGAAGACAATAAGCTGGTTGTGAAGATAATATGCTGGTGGTGAAGATAATATGCTGGTGGTGAAGACACTATGCTGGTGGTGAAGACACTATGCTGGTGGTGAAGACAATATGCTGGTGGTGAAGACACTATGCTGGGGGTGAAGAAAATATGCTAGTGGTGAAGACATTAAGCTAGGGGTGAATATGCTGGGGATGAAGACAATATGCTGGTGACGAAGACAATATGCTGGGGATGAAAACAATATGCTTGTGACGAAGACAATATGCTGGTGGTGAAGACAATATGCTGGGGATGAAGACAATATGCTGGGGATGAAGACAATATGCTGGGGATGAAAACAATATGCTGGTGACGAAGACAATATGCTGGTGGTGAAGACAATTTGCTGGAGATGAAGACAAACATGGAGAGGTGCATGAGTATGGATTTTTTTTTATTATTATTATTTTCTACCACAGACGTGGCCACACATTTACAATGCTAACCAGCATATATACATTTTCTTCTGTCCTCCATGGACAGGGTTAGAGAAGTGTTAAACATATAGTTCAAGGGTTTATTGAACACTCAACCACAGAAGGTGAGTCAGTGCTTTTAAAATGCTAAGCTAACCTACATACGTAAATACATAGATACACAGATTTACGTATGCCCCTACATAAAGTGTTCGTGGTGTCTTTTACATAGTGTCATTAATGTGCATTTACAAATGTGAAATGTAATTCTGATCAGCTTCCATATATACTTTATACACATACATATACATAAACACATACACATATAGGTACATGTACATATATACATACATATATACACACACATGCATTCATACACATTTGTCTCTTTTACTCTGACAGGGTGAGATAGCTGATAGAGAAACTATTGTGCAATTCAGCACTTAATCACTGAAGGAATGGAGAGGTGCATGTGTATGGAATGGAGAGGTGCATGTGTATGGAATGGAGAGGTGCATGAGTGTGGGATGGAGAGGTGCATGTGTATGGAATGGAGAGGTGCATGTGTATGGAATGGAGAGGTGCATGTGTATGGAATGGAGAGGTGCATGTGTATGGAATGGAGAGGTGCATGAGTATGGGATGGAAGTGAGAGATGGTGCGGAGCACGAAGGGACAAGGGAGGGGGTAATGGTGGGGATTGATGATGGGTCAGGGGGAGCTTGGGATGGTGGGGACGAGGGGATGGGAAAATGGAGAATGGTGGGGTGGACAAAGGGAGTGGGGCATGGTGGGGAGGACATAGCGACAGGGGAGTGGGGAATGGTGGGAAGGAAGAGGGGACGGTGGAGTGGGGAATGGTTGGGAGGCTGAGGAGACGGGTGAGGGGGAAATGATGGGAGGACTGGGGCAACACATGTCTGCAGACACTAACAATGCTCTCTTCTGCCATGTGAGGGATTGTAATCATCCCATTGATTGGTCTTCCTCCAAAATAATCTTTCCTGCCTCCACTCTACACACACGCCGTCTTGTTGAATCGGCTCTAATACACAATAATTATTATTATTATTACACAATAATAATAACAGAACGAGGGGACATGGGTGGAAACTGGAAACTCAGGTGAGTCACAGAGATGTTAGGAAGTTTTCTTTTAGCGTTGAGAGCAGTGGAAAAATGGAATGCACTTGGGGAACAGGTTGTGGAAGCAAATACTATTCATACTTTTAAAACTAGGTATGATAGGGAAATGGGACAGGAGTCATTGCTGTAAACAACCGATAGCTGGAAAGGCGGGATCCAAGAGTATATGCTCGATCCTGCAAGCACAAATTGGTGAGTACAAATAGGTGAGTTCAATGTACCCAACATGAACTTGAGTCCTGGCTTTGTTGCTGTGGACTCTTCCCTTTCACAGTATATACTCAAATGCTCTAATCTTTCTAACAAACGTGACCTAACATAAGCCTACCCCTTCCATTTATCTTTCTTTCTCTTTCCTTTTCTTTCTCTCTTCTCCCGTTTTCTGTTCATTGTCTTCTCCTACGCTCCCTTGTTATCCTCTTCTTATTCCTATCTCCTTCTCATTGGGTGGTTATAATAGGAGCTGCCTTGTATGGGTCAATAGGCCCTCTGCAGCTCTTATTATTATTACTATCCCCTCTACTACACCTTAGTTTGCTCCTCAGCTTGAGAATGGTCCAGGACGGACCGAAACGTCGTCGTCCCTTCACCTTCTAGTGTGTGGTCTGGTCAACCTGAGAGCCACTTAATACATATATGGCTCGGAATCGATGCTGGTGCTATCCAATATTAAGGTGATAGCGCTCAGACTTAGAGTAAGACTCACCCTTCAGACTACTCCCATCACAGTAAGTGCTTGGTTTGATGAGAAAGTGACAAGGACAAACGAAGACAAAAATGTGTTTGGATCTTGTGACTGTAAAATTAAGAGGAAGGAGAGACAAGCAAGAGAAGTATGAGGACAACAAAAGATACATGACACCTTAAAAAAAAAGTTGTTTCAAATTTTGCTTCTGTAAAAATATAATAATATTTTTTGTGAAAACAGAAAAAACATGGGAAAAAGTATTTAGTACAAAAGAGAGACCTGAAGACGACAAAAAAAACGGTAATTTTTTTTTATTGTGAACCTAAACTAACGAAGAAACCGAAATGGGGATGTGGAGGACGGTAATGGTAATATCCAACAGGTGGAACAGTTGAAGGAAGCGCGACAGTGTGTACGTCTGTCTTCACTGGAGTGAAACTAACGAATGACACATACAAGGAGGTTCAAATCCCGTGGAGCAGATAACAACATACATTTTAGATAGTGACAAATAGAAAAACTACAGGCAACCAATCCCCCCTTCTCTCCAACAACTATTCTCCCCCTCCAACAAAATAAACACATTAATATATCAGATGTTGTTTTAGATTTAGCTACTCAGGCATAAGGGCCAGTGCCCTTCCCAGTTCCCCCACCCCAATCTCTCCTTCCTACCCCACCCCCTCCCTCCCGGCCATCCTCCCCTCTCTGCCAACCCACCCCCAGTCTCCCCTGCATACCCTAACCCCCGTGACCTCCCACCACATGCCCCTCCTGCTCCCCCATCCCATGCCCTAATTAACCCCCAACCCCAGACCCTCTCAGCCATACCACCTAAGACCCTCCTAGCCCCCCCCCATGTACCAAATCCTCCCAGCCCCCTCACACCCCAGATCCCCCAGATCCCCCAGGTCCTCCTTCCTAGGCCCCTCTCACCCCAGACACCCCTTGCCCCCTAACTCCAGTGGAGTCAACAGAAACTGAGGATTGACAGAAGAGAGTCAGCTTCAAGGTAATGTACTCGAACATAGACGGGATTACAAACAAGGCAAGTGAACTTAGGGAAAGAGCACAAAAAGTAAACTCAGATATAATTGAACTCACAGAAACAAAATTCTCAGGAATCATAACGAATGCAGTGTTTCCCCAGGACTACACTGTAATAAGGAAAGAGAGGGAAGGAAGGGTAGGAAGCAGAGTGGCTCTACTGATGAGAAAAGAATGGAGTTTCGAGGAGATGGTTATTCCGGGCTGCAAAGGGTTCAGAGACTTCATAATAGGCACTATGACGATGGGAGGACCAAGAGTAGTAGTAGCAGTGATAAATATCCCACCACCAAATGAAAGAAGACCCAGGCAAGAGTATGACAGAAACAACATGGCAGTTAACACTATAATTGCGAGAGCAGCCGCTGCTGCCATTAGAAATGGATCAAATCTTCTCGTCATGGGGGATTTTAATCACTGAAGGATAGACTGGGAAAACAAGGAACCACATGGAGGTGAGGAAACATGGAGAGCGAAACTGCTGGCA
This sequence comes from Procambarus clarkii, assembly GCF_040958095.1. Taxonomy (NCBI): domain Eukaryota; kingdom Metazoa; phylum Arthropoda; class Malacostraca; order Decapoda; family Cambaridae; genus Procambarus; species Procambarus clarkii. The sequence continues at coordinate 24,855,417 of NC_091185.1, forward strand.
GTGGCGACTAGAAACTAGTATTCACTCTGAACGATTCAGACATAACGGAAATCGATCTCGAAACCCCCGAGGGTGTTAGTGATCACAGTGTACTGTTGTTTGAGCATCTGGTCGAAGAAGGGTTAATGCACTCAAGAAAGGGACCAGAAAGCAAGAGACTGGCATTCCGGAATTGAAACTATAAGGAGATAAGAAAATTCCTAACTGATATATCTTGGGAATTGGAGCTCAAAGGAAAGACGGGTCAAGACGTGATAGACCTCATCACACAAAAGTGTGACAAGAAGTGAGACAGCAGACAAGTTCGCCCCAGTCTAAAAGGGAAAAACTAAAATGCAAATGCAAAACCCATGGTTTAATCAGAGCTGTAAGCTAGCAAAGCAAGTAAGTAAAAGGGCGTGGAGAAAGTATAGAAACAACAGAACACTAGAGAGCAGAGAAAGATACCAGAGTGCCAGGAATGAATACGTCAGGGTGAGAAGAGAGGTAGAGAAGCAATATGAAAATGACATAGCGAGCAAGGCAGACTAAACCCAAACTGCTGCATATCCACATCAGGAGGAAAACAGCAGTGGAGGAACAGGTATTGAAACTGAGGATAGAGGCAGAAAGATTCACTACAAACGACAAGGAAGTGTCTGAGGAACTCAATAAGAAATTCCAGGAGGTCTTCACCTAGAGAGCAAGGAGAAGTCCCAGAGATAAGAAAGGGAATATCAAACCAGAAACCACTAGAGGAGTTTGTTATAACCATTGGGGAGGTGAGGAAGCATCTGCTAGATTTGGATGTGACAAAGGCTATAGGCCCGGATGGAATCCCACCATCGATTCTAAAGGAAGGAGCACAAGCTCTGTGCCTGCCACTCTCCATAGTGTACAACAAATCACAGGTAACAGGTGAACTGCCAAAAATTTGGAAGACGGCTATTGTAGTCCCAATATACAACAGGGGGATAGGCAGGAGGCACTGAACTACAGGACAGTGTCTCCAACATGCATTCCATGCGCGATGATGGAGAAAATTGAGCGGAAAAAGCGAGTAGAACATTTGGTGAGAAAAAACTTTGTAATACTACATCAATATGGGTTCAGAGATTGCAAATCATGCCTAACAGGTTTAATTGACCAGACAACAAAAATTAGGCAAGAGAGAGAGAGCTGGGCAGACTGCATATTTCTGGACTGCCAGAAAGCCTTTGACACCAGTTGTTTCACAGTTTACACCAGTTGATTGACAGTTGAGAGGCGGGACCAAAGAGCCAAAGCTCAACCCCTGCAAGCACAATTAGGTGAGTACATAAGAGACTAGAGCACATACTGGAGATGCAGGCAGGAGTGAAAGGGAAGGTACTCCACTGGATAAGGGAGTACCTAAGCAACAGGGCACAGTGAGTCAGTGTGAGGGGGGAGGTCTCGAAGTGGCGAGGAGTCACCAGTGGAGTCCCACAGGGATCAGTCATTGGCCCTATACTGCTTCTGATATACGTAAATGATCTCCCATAAGAAATAGATTCGTTCCTCTCAATGTTTGCTGATGATTCAAAAATTATGAGCAGGATCAAGAGAGGAAGATAGTGGGAGGCTACAAGATGACCTAGACAAACTGATGGAATGGTCCAACAAATGGCTACTTAAGTTCAACCCAAGTAAATGTATGGTAATGAAACTAGTAGGAGGAAATAGGAGGCCAGACACTGGATATCGAATGGGAGATGATGTCCTGACAAAACGGACAGAGAAAAAGATCTAGGAGTTGATATCACGCCAAACCTGTCTCATGAGGCCCACATCAAAAGAATAACATCAGCGACGTAAGCGAAACTGGCTAACATCAGAACTGCTTTCAGAAACCTGTGTAAGGAATCCTTCAGAACTTTTATTCCACATATGTAAGGCCAATCCTGGGGTATGCAGCCCCAGCATGGAGCCCGTACCTTATCAAGCACAAGACGAAGCTGGAAAAAGTTCAAAGATATGCCACTAGGCTAGTCCCAGAACTAAGAAGAATGAGTTATGAGGAAAGGCTGCGTGAACTGCACCTCACGTCGCTGGAAGACAGAAGAGCTCGGGGAGACATTATCACCACATTCAAAATTCTCAGGGAATTAATAGGGTAGACAAAGATGGATTATTTAACAGGGGTGGTACACTCACAAGGGGACACAGGTGAAAGCTGAGTATCCAAATGAGCCACAGACACATTAGAAAGAACTTTTTCAGTGTTGGAATAGTTAGTAAAGGGAATGCACTTGGAAGTGATGTGGTGGAGGCTGACTCCATACACAGTTTCAAATGTAGATATGATAAGAGCCCAGTAGGCTCAGGAATCTGTACATCAGTTGATTGACGGTTGAGAGGCGGGACCAAAGAGCCAAAGCTCAACCCCTGCAAGCACAACTAGGTGAGTACAATTAGGTGTGTACACACACACAAACACCACCCCCTTTCGACTCATGGCCACACCCTATACCTCCCACACATAATGGTAGGGAAGTTACCAAGTCTGAAGGTTTGGTACACGAACGACGATGCCAGACTACCCCTTCCCCTCACTCCTTGCTTACCACCCTGCCCCCCTTCCCCACTCGCTGATCCCCACCCACTCCCTGATCCCCACCCACTCCCTGATCCCTGCCCACTAATAGTAAGGATGACACCGTAGCGAAGACTGAGAATTTTTGGATCCAGGTCCTGCTAAGGTGTCCGGGTTTTCTGGTAAATTCCCCAGTCCCTCACACTGTGTCGGGTTAGAGAATAGCTTTTATGCACGAAGGTGACTTAGAGAATAACTTTGAAGACAGATTAACTTTTGATGTCTTAGACAATAAATTTTGATGTCTCAGAGAATAATTTTTTTATATCTCTCAAACAAACTTTGATGACTGAGTCTTTTCATGGCTCTGAGAATAATTTTTGAGGACATGAGTATTATTTTGATGCCTTTGTGTGCGGTATTGATGTCTTTGATTGTGGCTTTGTTGTCTTTGAGTGCATTATTGTTGTCTTTGATTGTGTTATTGGCGTCTTTGAGTGTGTTATTGGCGTCTTTGAGTGTGTTATTGACGTCTTGAGGGTGTCTTTGATGTCTTGAAGAGTAACTTTGGTGTCTTTGAGTGTGACCTTGAAGTCTCTGAGTGTGTCCTTGATGTATCGAAGAGTGTCTTTGATGGCACAAAGAGTGTCTTTGACTATTTATTCTTACTTAACGACACATAGTTTGTTTTACGAATGTGCTGAAAGTAGTTACATTTGACTACTTTTGTACTCCACGAAGTATAATATTAGTTAAGAGCGTATTGAACGAAGTTTCACTTGACTATTTTCAGTTGATTGACGAATAATTTTAGTTAAAAAATTACAGGAAAAGATGATGAACGTGGCTATTTCAGTTGAATGGCGATGGATAAAGTTTGTTATGAACAGTGTTGGAAAGTTTCCTTATACTATTTTTTTAGCTAAGAGAAAGGTTATTTTAGTTGAGAACAGTGTTGACAGAGGTTAATCCTGACTACTTTTAGTCGATTGACGAATAATTTTAGTTAAGAAACGACAAGAAAAGATGATGAATATGGCTGTTTTCTCTTGATTGACGAGTAGGTTAAGATAAGAAATGATGAAAGTGACTATTTTTAGTTGATTGGCGAATGATTTTAGTTAGGGAACGTTAAGAAAAGAATGTCTTGGTACATTTGATTTTAAAGAACATGTAAGAGAATGCGGCAAACACAGTGAACATTTGGGGAACATGACAAAGAACACAGAGAACATGTAAGAAAAGGTGATGAACGTGCGAAGAACATGCTAAGAACATTATGAGAACATGACTAAGAATACAGAGAACATGTAAGAGAATGCGATGAACACAGTGAATGTGTGGGGGGAATATGAACTTGAAGAGAACATGAAAATTATGACAAAGAACAGAGAATATGAAGAATGAACAATGAACTTGTAAAGAATGTGTTAAGAACATGGTGAATATGACAAAGAACTTGGAGAATATGATAAAATTAAAAAAAAATCAAATGTTTATTCAGGTAAAGTACATACATACAAGGTGTGATACAAACATTGATGGATTTATACATAGAGCTAGTACATACAATGTGTAAAGCCACTATTACGCAAAGCGTTTTGGGCAGTAAACCGAAGTTTCAGGCATAAAGAAAACATGGAAGAGATTGCAAAGAACACAGTGAACTTGTGGGGAACATGAATAATGAGTATAAAAAGTTGTATTTCTTTAAATTCTGGGGAGGGAGGAAGGGAGGTTTGGGTGAAGTTGGGGAATGGGCGAGATGAAGGGGGAGTAGGGGGTTATGGAGAGATGAGAGGGAGTAGGGGGAGGTAAGGGAAGGGAAGATAAGGAAGGGGGAGGTAAGGAGTGGGGGAGGTAAGGGATGAGAAGATAAGGGGGGGGGGAAGGTAAAGGGTGTGGGGGGATAAGGGCAAAAGGGAGCTGGGGAAGGTAAGGGGCAGATGAAGTAAGGGATGGGAAGGTTAGGGAGGCGAAAATGTAAGGTGTGATTTGACTGTGTGATTATTACATAGCTGAGTAAACAAAGGGTACTGAAGGTAAAGTGTGATATTTATTACTGTGTGAATGACATAGCTGAGTAAACAAAGGGTACTGAAGGAGAGGATGTTTACTTCTGATAAAGGTGATAGACTGGAGAGCGTCTTGATCTGAAATAATTAAGTTTGATGAACTAAGGTGGAGGACACGAGCTGGAGCACAGTTAAAGTCTTGATCTTATTTTACTACGTTAGATATATAGCGGTCTTAAATTTCAGGGGATTTGGTCTGATGATAATTAACTTACAGGAGCGAACTAAGACAGGGGACAAGAGCTGGAGATCGGTAACTCTGTTTCTCTTTACTTGATCATTTAGAAGTATGTCTGCTTTAAATTTTGGGAAAAATGCCCTGGTACTAAACAACTTGTACAAATGAACTAAGGTAGGAGACAGTAACTAGAATTCGGTAACTATTTTTTTTTACTTGCTCAGTTAGAAGTATGACTGCTTTAAATTTTGGGAAAATGGCTGTCAAATTTTTCGTCATGTTTATTCTGGTATTATATCCGTTAACTATAAACTGAAAGTCTAGATGGGCCTCCTGAGGAAGGACTTGCTTAGCTAACACGCCAGGTGTAGTAAGCAGCTCATTCCCCACTCTAAAGACCATAGAACAAATTTCGAGGCGAGAGCAAACGCCGAAACCTCAAAAGTTTGAGATCCCTTACACTAGGCCGTCGACCTTCGTAAATCGCTGGAGCGTATCTAACGAGAAGACCACGGATTCTCATACCAATATTTATTGATGTGTGGTGCTATGAATTCATCTCTAAGCTCATGAGGCAGTCTCAAATTAATAGCAATAATAATTTCAGGCAACATGGCAGAATACAAATAGATCAATAAATGTGTGGGGTGTACGAAAAGACATTGTTCAACATAACAACACAGTTTATTCAACAAAGTCCTAACTACTACAACAACGAAGAATATGAATGACTTTACTCGAAATCCTTCCTGTGACACTTTTACGAAAGCTAGACACCAGCCAAGAGTCTGACTACAGGTTCCTTGCTGCAATCGCGTTGTCCTGCTAGAATGAACTAACTTGAACATACTGAGTGATCACAGAAAAATCAATCAAGCAAAACATAATAATCTATAATCACTAATGCAACAAGTATAAGGTAGGTTAGGAGACAAGTCTCCTGCAACCTTCTATCAGTTACTTTAAGCTTCTTGCAGCCCTCCCCTGCTATAGCAGTTGCAATGCAATCAAACTAGTAGCCTATCAATGACATTACAATGACTAATGGGGTTACTGGCAACTCCAGCAACCCTCCTAAATTAAATTCTTTTGCTAACACTTCGTCCCTCGAACGATCAACAATCAATGACTAATTGATTACGTTAATATTAAAGTAATACTTACATTTACTTCATCTTTTCTCCCACAGACAAATCAAACTGTACAACTGTCACTAGTAACTCGGAATTATACAACCACTTTACTCGCCAAGCGTTCAGTGAGTAATCCCCATTAATCCCTCAACTACGGACAGCTGATTAATCCCAGCGTGAGTTACGTTACCGGTAACTATCGCCCCTTCAATAGTTTACTACAATTTCTATGTCCAAAGTGCTAAGAAAACGGCTGTCTCCTTTGACTACCTTGAGCAATTAATTACTATCCCAAAGATCAATAATTAATCAATACACAAATACGTCACCTTTCACACTGGTTCAGCAATTATGACATCAGTGATATGAATTCCCTCTGGGGCCTTCCATACTCCGAGGAACTCTGGTTCACTATCCCACGAACCAATAACTAATCACCACGTCTACGTTACTTTACAATGACGTTATTCTATCATGTGTTAATCAAATTACCTTTCTAACTGACATATATTAATAACCGCCGTTACGTTAATGAAACAATGTAGCCTTCGTGTGAGTCGATCAACCCTGATTGGAGTTAACTACCTTGACTTCCGTGAACACTTAATTACCTATCCAACTGACAGATAATATGCAACAGACAGTACTTAAATGCAAGACTTCAGCCCTCCCGGAATTCCTACAACCTGTCTAACTTCACCTGAAGTTTTTTTTTTTTTTATTTTTATAAAAGAATACACAATGTACAAAACAGACACCCGCCGAAAGAACAAGTCATGAACATACACAGGACAATATAACAAAGGAAGTAAACACGGATACACTAAACATACTCAACAAAAACCAAGAAAGAAAACACATGACACAAGGCACAAAAAGAGACAACCCAGAAACGGACACAGTATTTACCACAAAAAAACAACATGACATAAATAGCACACAATATAAAGAACATAAAACAAACACAGCCACACAACCTTAAGTACAGAAATACAAAAGGAGAACGCACATACAAGCACAGCCCAACAACCCAAACACAGGTGCATAAAAGTACAGAACAACAGACCTCCGAAACCCCTAACAAAGAGGCAAAATTACAAAACTACATTAAACAAAAAAACAGGGAAGTACAGAACATTGAAAGTCAAATAGAAATAACTGAGTACATTTCTTTTTTCTTTGTTTCCTCATGCATAATAAAAAGTCATAATACAAAGGCAGAACACAAAACACAAATCAAAGAAAGAACAGATAAATAAGACAAATAGCACAAGGCAAAGTACATGGCACATAAAAAGAGAAGTAACAATCAGTAATGGCAAAAAGAACACTCATAACACAGGAACAGTAGTACATGAAAGGGGGGGGGGAGGACAAAACATAAACCCGGGCACCCCAACCCCCCACACAGAAAATCACAAAATACAGAAGAGGCACGCTCCAAAGACATTGGAGCAAATAAGCACACATACCATAAAGAACAAAAATGCACAAAACATACAACCCATACAAGGCAAACAAAAAGGCCCACGCAGGAGCCAGGAAAAACATAAAAATAACACCCACACACAAGCACACCAAAACGAACACACACCCACAGGAGCAACCACAACAGAAACAAAACAACCACACACACACACACCCCGCCCAACACCCCGCCGAGGAGGCCTATCGGAGGACCGGGGACCTAAGACAAACCGGAACCAGACCCACCCAACCAACCCACAGCCAACATCCACGAGCCCAACCCACGACCAATCACTCAAAAGCAGCCCCACGAACATACGCACCAGTAAACCAACCACAAAAATCATCCGGAAAAGCACGCTGCAGACACCACCAGGTGAACCGTAAGCATCCTCTCAAAAACCCCAAAACCCTATCAACCCCATAACCCGCCCTCCGGCCAACCCACACACAATACACATAGTCAGCGACAAGAAGACATAGCGTATTACACACCCGTCGAGAGCCCCGCAGAATAGACAAAAAAATGGCAAAAAACCACCCCGACATCTCGGCCCACAAACCACGGCCAACACAGCACGAAACCAATCAAGCAAACCACTCAACCTCTCACAAAAATAGAAAACATGTAACCGAGTCTCAGGCAAACCACAGTGGACACATGCGTCAGAGGCACGCAAACCCAGCATGTACAACCGGTCATTTGTCGCCAACGACAAATGCAACATGCGAAACAACAACTCCCGCTGCTGCGGTGCCAAAAACCGCGCCCCTAACGCCGCCCACACCTCCCCCCAATCCCAACACGGGAATAAAGTCTCCACTCGCGGCTGAACACGACAAAATAGAACCCCATAAATCGCCTTCACCGAAAGAGACATATAACCCGGACAACGACAGACAGCCGAAGAATGTCTACCACCCAGGAGTAAACATGAGGGGTACAAAAGGCCACCTCCCGACAAACACCGCAATCCACCAAAAAACTAAACCGGACCGAACAATAAAAAATACACAAAGCATTGAGCCCCCCACCCAATGCTAAACCCTGACGCAACGAGACCCAGAACAACGCCCGAGCCCTGGTAAACACATCAGGAATTCCAACCCCACCTTCCCGCACAGCTAACACCAACGTCGAGCGACGAACCGGGTGGTATCGACCACACCACACGTACCTATAAACCTGACGTTCCAACCCCAGAGCCAGCCGGCGATCTAGGGGGAAACACCGAGCCACAAACCAGACACGTGACAGAACTTTACAAGTAACAAGCAACGCCCGCTGATAAATTGTTAACGGGCGCGCAGCCAACAACCCAACCGCAACACCAACACTACAAGAAACCGCACCCCAATTAAATTCCAAAGATCTCTCGTAAGAAGCGAACCAGGTGATCCCCAGAACACGCAGAGAGGAGACCACCGGAAACCAAGACCCCTCCCACACAAGGCGAGAGGACCACCCACCGATACCCATAAAACCAGATTTGGCACGATTGACCTGGGCCCCAGTGGCCAACTCAAACCTCTCAACCACGACCTGGACAGCCCTAACAGAACCAGCAGAGGCCACAAACAGGATGGTATCATCCGCATAACCGCAGATGGGTAACCGAAGATCAGAAGGCAGCCGGGGGGGGGGGACGGATCAACGCACAAGCCTTGACCGCCCGAAAAAAAGGCTCCTGAAAGAGCACATAAAGGAGCATGGAAAGCGGACAACCCTGCCTCACCGAACGGCGTACAGGGAAAGGAGCACTCAAGAACCCATTGATGCAAACCAGACTGCAACACTGAGCGTGCAACATACGCACCCAACGAACAAACAAAGGCGGAAAACCAAGCCGCTCTAACACATGAAAAACAAAAGCTAACGACACACGGTCAAAAGCCTTAGACCAATCCAGGCAAAGCATCGATGCTGACAAGCGAGAGCCCGATCATGTACAGAAGCACATCCCGAAATAACGCATTGCACTGCAGCAACTTGCGACCTGGAACACCACAAAACTGTTCCACAGAAACAACCGACGCAACACGGCGACACCGACCAGCTAAAATCTTGGACAGGATCTTATAGTCCACATTCAACAAAGTAATGGGCCTCCAGTTCGAGAAGAACCGCAAATCGCCCGGCTTCGGGAGCAGCCGCACAATCCCAACGCACTGAGACATAGGCAGAACGCACCCCCGAAGGCAAGTCCGGACCACCTCCAAAAGAACATCACCAAACACATCCCAAAAGGCAACATAAAACTCGACAGGAAGACCATCCGAGCCCGGCACCTTCCCGGAACGAAACGACCTCACCACATCGAAAAGCTCCCCCAATGAAACATCTTCCTCCAAACTAACACAATCAGCAGCAGACAACCCTGGAGCACAACCACCCAAGAAACCTTTCGCAATCGCGTCGTCCCCTATCACCTCCCCATACAGCGCAACCAACTCCTGCCGCACATAATGCAACACACCACCCGTGTCCGAAACAACGGACCCATCCGGCTGTTGCAGAGCCGTAAAAAGAACACCGTCCCGCGCAGCCTTCACCTTCCCTAAAAGATAAGGAGAGAGCCGTTCCCCGTCAACACGTTCACTCACACTCCGCAAACCACAAATACGCTCCTTAGCACCCGCAATCTTCCCAAAACAGTCAATCCCAGCATTGTACCGCATAAACTACCGCGAAAGCCTCGCCTGGAACAACCGCAACAACCCAAACCTTCCAGCAGCCTCACGTTTGGCAGCCACCTGAAAAAACAACCGACATTGCTCCTTATACCACTCCCACCAATCTAAAACAGAAGGAAATTCACACCGCCGGGCGAGAACGCCGACCCACCAAACCCGAAACTGCCCACAAACCCTCGGAAAACGCAACAACCCACAATTCAGCTTCCACCACCCCGCGCCGACCCGCACCTGACTGGGCACACCAACCCGGACCACCACGAGACTAGGATCCGAGAAAGCAACCGGGACAGTGTGGAAAGCAAACACAGAACACCCCCCCGCCAGTAACATACACTCGATCAATCCGCGAATGCGCCCCATGCGCTGCAAAAGTAAAGGACAACTCGCCTGCATAGAGCACAGCAGCATCCTTGAAACTGCAAGAACGCACCTCCTCCAGCAGCGCACCCGCGGGCGGGCGCTACTACAGTCCCGCGCACTCGTCACACAATTAAAATCACCACTAAAAACCATACTCCGCGTATTATGATGCAGGAAAGGGAGAAGCCCCACCCGAAAAAACTCCTCCCGTTCCCGACGGCGCGCCACCCCCGAGGGGGCGTACACCGTCAGGAACGGTAGAACGACCCCCAAAAACTCAACCCTCACAAACAAAACCTGCCCATCCTCATCCATCTCCGTGTGAAGCACGGAGAAGGAAGCTCTCCTAGAAAACAACATAAGCGTCTCCCCGAAGGACGTCCTTGGCGGGTTGAGCACAACATGAAAATGCGCACTTAAACACTGCAGCACAGACACCTCACGAACATTATGCTCCTGGATCAGAGCCACATCCACACGCTGCTCTTGCAGAACATCCAACAGGCCCAACTGGACCCCAAGATCATTTAAACCTCGAACATTCAAAGATGCACATACAACAGAGGGCGCCATCGGGAGAACCTCAGGACACCCCCAGCCCAACACGTCCCCCAGGGGACACAACCGCACCCGCAGCGGGAGCCACATCCACACCACCAGGCTCAACCCCCTGCTGCACCCCGGAAGACGACCGGCCAGGAACCACCTTCAAAATCACAGGAGAGACACCATGCGAAGAGGGCGCCCCAGGCGTCGAGGACACCATCCACAGTTTCTCCACTGCCTCCGCCGCCTCGAGCCCGACACCACGCTCAACGCCCCGCTCATCCCCAGATCCCGCTTCCGAAGGGGGAGGAGGAACCACTGGAGAAGCGGAGGGAGGAGCACCAGCCAAAGCCACACCACCCGAAGCCTTGATCCTTTTCCCAGGGGGGCCCCTGCTGTGCGACCGATCCCTTAGAGCGCGCTTCCGTCGAGGAAGAGAAGAGCCCAATGCAACCACAGTAGGTACAGCACAAGGGACAGCAGGCGGCTGTGCCACGGCACCAGCATCAGGAACACCGCAGGGCTGGCCGTCAGGAGACACAGTATCAACACCGCCCCTGGCCTCGGGAAGCACACCGGCCACTGCACACGGGCTGCCCGCCGGCACCACACCACACACGTCGGATTCCAAGGAGACACTCGGGTCGCGATGTACCTCCGCCGCCACCAGCATAGGCGCACCCGAAGTAGGAGCCGCGAGAGCAGCAGAGTCAACAGACAGAGCAGAGGACCCAGCAGCAGACGGAGAGGTAGGGACAGCAGGGGACGATGCCTCCAGAGGCACACCCACAGAACCTGGGCCCACTGAGGGCGCCCCAGCCTCCGGCAGAAGTGGAAAATCATCCGCATGGAATACCGATGGGTCCTCCGGGAGAGGGGCACGGCAAGCTGCAGCGAAATGGCCCACCTCACCACACCAGAAACAGGAGCGAGTCTGCCCCTGGTAAAACACACGCACATAAAACCCACACACAGCCACCCGAGAGGGAATAGCCCCAGAGTCGCATGCGCAAAGTACGCGCACCCATACGGAGCCCCTTCAGGCGCCCACTAAGCAGACAGGTATGACGCTGCCCCACCACTTCACCATACCGACGGAACGCGGCGGACAGCTCATCCTCAGGAAACTGCACTGGCGCACCATGAACGCTTACATACGTCAGGGGGCCCCACGGATCGGAGACCTCCACCGTCACAGCAGAACCTGGAAGTACATGCGTCTGTGTACCCCAGCGACGCACAAACAGCTGATACACCTTCGCCAAGGAGAACGTCACTGCCACCCGGGTAGGGGAAAGTTTCTCTACACCGTAGAGATCATGGTACTCCACATGCATGACGTCCATAAGGGAAACCTCCACCAAGGGCCAGTCAACGGGGGCCGAGAAATCAAGCCGGGCGCTGTCGACCCGGCGAACACGGCCACCACTTGCCGATGCCATAACACCCGCCAGGCCCCGGCCAATGGCCGCACCACACCGTCAACAAGACGACCACCACGCAGCAGCTACAGGTCAACACTGACAGCCCGGGCCGAACGTCAGCGCCCTCCGGTAGCAGAGCGGCGAATCAACTTCACCTGAAGTGGCTGATTGGCTTGGCTCCCTGACCGACCAAACTAGCTGTTCCTTGGAAAATGATTACCCCCTAACGTATCTTACGTTAACTGAAATTGTCTTCTGAACAATTTCTCTTGAAGCAGTGGATGTTCCCTTTTTTACGCTACATTAATTGTCCTCCCAATCAACGTTCACTGAATACTAGACTTTGATGACAACCAAATATACAGAATAATAACAGCAAGTACTCGTCCCAATGACGAGTTCACCCACGACACAATAAATCACCCTCGATGATCTAAGAACATTTGCAATCCGGTTGCAATTTACAATTACTGCAGAACACCAGTAAATAAGACACTCGGTGCTCTACACCAGTAGAACACGGCCCAACAATTTTGTGAATTACCGCAATGACACACTCGGTGATCAATAACACTATTAATAATTACGGCCCAACAGTTTGCAACCCCTTTGCAATGACAAACTCACGGTGCTCTAATAACAATTACAACACGGCCCAACAATTTGCAGCCCGGTTGCAATGACACACGGTGGTCTAATAACGCTATATTAGAACACAGCCCAATACATTGCAACCCAGTTGCAATGACAAATTACTGCAACCACAGTAATGACACACTAGGCTTCATGACACAATAATTATATAGATTTCGTACCTGCTGACCTCACCTGTAGCCTTCAGCAATCAAACGCTAATGTGGAACACCAAGGAGATAACACACTCCTGATCAACTTGGGCAAGGTGATTAACGATCCCACGGATCAATAATTACTCCCATGAATTACGTTACTCGATGGAGCTGTCAGCTGTCACCCCTGACAGGAACGTTACTCACACTTCACCGCAAATCCACCACGTTAAACAGGTCAACCACACACACAAATCTATATAAATAAAAATGGAAATGTTCGTTTGTTCAAAATCGCTAATCACCGAAAGTTCTTCACCGATTGCTTTGAAATTTTCGCACAATGTTCCATTCGCATCAGAGCGGGTTTTTATATACATATTGTATTGATGTCACGTCTGTGATGGAAAAAAATAAAAAAAAAAACTGTGGTTTTCATGTGTTTATCATGTGAGAGGAAATCTTCGAAACCTTTTTACCGATTTCTTTGAAATTTTGACACAACGTTGCATTTGAATAGGCGCATGTTTTTATATTTTTACTATATACATGCCTCACCTGTAACGGGGAAAAAACATGCTTTTTTGATAAACAGGGCCATCTGTTGGACGTAAGAGCAGCACACACTGTTATCTCCCAAAGTTCCTCACTGATTGCTTTGAAATTCTGACAACGTTCCATTCGAGTATGCGAGTGCTTTTATATGCCTACTATATAGATGCCATACCTATGACAGGTAAAAATATAATTTATAGAAAAAACAGCGTCATCTGTTGAACGTAATAGCAACACACACAAGCTATACTAAATATGTTATGATTTCCACTTCAATGTTTCCGATTGCATTCATAAATTGAATTTTCATAGATTTCGATTGTTTTTAATTTTGATATAATTATTTTGTGTGACACTGTGTTGGAATTGAGCTGTGTTGTTTACTACACGGTTCATTTCGTAATTATAAGTATAAATGCCACACTTGTAAAAGGTAAAAAATAAAAAAATAAAAAAACAGCGCCATCTGTTGTACGTAAGAGCCATACACACTATAATAAATGTTACGATATCATTTCAATCTTTCCGATTGCATTGACAAATTAAATTGTGATATATTTCAATTTATTTTCATTTTGATTGAATTATTTTGAGTGATGTTGCATTGGAATTTAGCTGTGCTGTTTACCTTACCGTTCATTTCGTGAGTATAAGTATAGATGCTACACACCTGTGACAGTAAAAACATGCATTTTTTGAAAAACAGCGCCATCTGTTGCACAGAAGAACAACTCATGGTATACTAAATACGTTACGATTCCACTTCAATGTTTCGAATTTCATTGATAAATTGAATTTTCAATTTTCAATTTTGAATTTTCAATAGATTTCGAATTATTTTAATTTTGATTTAACTATTTTGTGACACTGTGTTGGAACTGAGCTTTGTTTACCATACCGTTCATTTCGTGAGTATATATTTTTTTATTTCTTCATTGTTTTTCACTTTGTGTTTTAATTGTTTTCTTATATTTCAGTGATGGGAACATCAGATCATTTGATGTTCCCAATTTTCTGATGGGAACATCAGATCATTTGGGAATGCATCGGACGATCGAGTGGGGAATGGTGGGGAGGACGAGGGGACGGGGGGTTGGGATGGTGGGGACGAGGAGACAGAGGAATGGAGAATGATGGGAAGGACAAAAAGACAGGAAAGTGGGGGATGGTGCGGAGGACGAGGGAACAGAGGAGAGGGAAATGATATGGAGGTCGGGGGGACAGGGGAGAGAACGAGGGGACGGTGGAATGGGGAATAGTTAGAAGGACGAGGGGACGGTGGAGTGGGGGATGGTGAGGGAGGACACAGGGATAGGGGAAGGAGGATAAGGTGGGGAGGACGAGGGGACAGGGTAATGGGGAATGGTTGGGAGGACAAAGGGACAGGAGAGTGAGGAATGGTTGGGAGGATGAGGGGACGGGAGAGGGGGAATGGTGGGGAGTTCTGGGTGAAAAGGCAAAGGTTGCTGTGGCTGGGTACAGCTGGTATGTATATATATCTATATCAATAACAATGGAAATGTTCGTTTGTGCATAACCACTAATCTCCGAAAGTTTTTCACCGATTGCTTTAAAATTTTCACACAACATTTGATTCGCATACAAGCAGGTTTTTTTATACATAATATATAGATATCACGTCTGTGACGGTAAAAAACATGCTTTTTCTGAAAAACTGTTTTTCATGTGTTATTCATGTGAGGGAAATCTTCAAAACCTCTTTACCGATTGCTTTGAACTTTTGACACAACGTTGCATTCGCATAGGCGCGTCTTTTTATATATCTACTATATACTTGCCTCACATGTGACAGGAAAAAACATACTTAAAAAAAAAAAGTGCCATCTGTTGGACGTAAGAGCAATTAACACACGCTGCAATCTCCAAGCGTTCTTCACTGATTGCTTCGAAATTTTGACATAACGTTGCATTCAAATAGGCGAATCTTTTTATATATCTACTATATAGATGGCACCCCTGTGACAGGTAAAAACATGCGTTTTTGAAAAACAGCGCCATCTGTTGCACATAATAGCAACATGCACGCTATACTAAACATGTTACGAATTCCATTTCAATTTTTCCAATTGCATTGATAAATATTATTTCTTAGATTTTGATTTATTTTATATTTTATTGAATTATTTTGTGACATTGTGTTGGAATTGAGCTGTGTTGTTTACCATACCGTTCATTTCGTAAGTATATGTATAGATGTCACACCTGTGACAAGTAAAACTATGCTTTTCTTGAAAAACAGCGTCATCTGTAGCATGTAAGTGCAACACACATGTTATACTAAATATGTTACAATTCCATTTTATTGTGTCTGAGTGCATTGGTAAATTGAATTTTCATAGGTTTTTAATTATTTTTAAATCTAATTTATTTTGAATATTAATTTTTATTTAGAGGGGATGGTGGAGTGGGGAATGGTGGGGAGGACGTGGGAACGGTGGAGTGAGGAATGGTTGGATGGCTGAGGAGACGGGTGAGAGGGGGAATGTAAATAAATATAGGGGTTCACAAAATATTAGGGTTCACAAAATATTGATGGTTCACAAAATATTGGGGTTCACAATATATAGGGATTCACAAAATTTTGGAGGTTCACAAAATATAGCAGTTCACAAAAAATTGGCGTTTACATAATATTGGGGGTTCACAAAATATTGGGGTTGACAAAATATTGGGGGTTCACATAATATAGGAGTTCACAAAATCCTGGGGTTCACAAAATATTGGCAGTTCAAAAAAATATTGGGGTTCACAGAATATTGGAGGTTCACAAAATATAGGGGTTCACAAAATATTGGAGTACACAAAATATTGGGTTCACAAAATATTGGGGGTTCACAAAATATTGGGGGTTCATGAAATATTGGTTTCACAAAATATTGTGGATTCACAATATATAGGGGTTCACAAAATATTGGGTTCACAATACATTGGGTTCACAAAATATTAGTAGTTTACAATATATTGGGGTTCACAAAAAATAGGGGGTTCACAAAATGTTGGGGTTCACAAAATATTGGTGGTTCACAAAATATTGGGGGTTTGTGGGATATCTGGGGCTTGACTCAATTATTTAATTAATCAAATTAATAACGAAGGACCACCCACTTTTGAGAAAAGAGGGAAACTAATAAAAAGTGATCATTAGAAACACAAGGAAGAACCAGTGTCTATGGATAAATATTAAAAAGAATAATCACTTAAATAAATAATGGACTGTATGGTTAATTAACTAAAGTCAGAGCCTCAAACACCTACATTGGGGAGGGGGGGGGGGGGTATTGCTAGAACTTCATATACGTCTAGGAACTAGTGTGGTTCGTGCACCAGTTCATTGTTTTAAAGAATATTGTGACCAAAATATTATAGAATCAATAGGTAAATACAAATAGAAAATATTAATGATTATTAGAATTAGAGAGCAATCATCTAAATAAACACATTTTATCTCCAGTTCACATGACAAGCATTCAATATGATAATATCAGGAACATGTAGAATAAATTGGAGTAATTAAATGTGTACAAAAAGTCTTAGCTTTAAGACGATTTATATGACATCGTTCGCGCCTCGTCCTCGTGATCTCAGGATCTCCACATAGAAGCCCTTAGAGGTGAATAACACGAATGTAGTTAACGGCTCGTTGACTCCTCACATACGAGCTGTAATTTAAAGGATATTACGTAGCATTGAACTAGGCTACTTAAATCTCAATATTTATGAAATAGAAAATAAAGATTAGTGCGGTACTAACGTTGGATTTTTAGTCGTCTTTCGATATAACGACAGACTGCCCACGAGTGCTACAATCTCTAATGATGCATCAAGAAAGAAATATATACTTATCGAAGGGTGCAGTGTATGCTAAGGTCTGCCGGTATCGCGTCTCAGTCTCAAACTTCCACAATGTTGTACACGTGGTTGAGAGTTTGGCTTGAATATCGACGCGTTATTATTTGACCGAGCACTGTAGATCACGTAGAAGAATAATTATTCGTTCTAAGTTGAGTACCAGTGTAATTCTTGCTGATAATCCCAACGTCACGTGTCTCAGACTCTGACGCCAGGACTTCCCGTCCAAGTACGTATGCTCTCGTTGCTCACTCCACAACACGAGCTCGCCACACACACACACACAATGGCGTCTCTCCTCCCTCCACCCGCGTCCCTGCATTCACCACAGAAATTATTTATCACGAATAATACTATTTTGCGCAATTGTGGCTGAAAGACTTTAATAAAGACTGGGTTGTGATTCTAGGGATTTAAATATTATTGCTTTCTCGTCTTATGGTGGTAAACGAGAAATAGAGAAGATTTTAGTTTTCTCCATGGCATTCACACGTGACAGAAAAACTATTACTTGATAACAATTGTAACTAAAAACTCTCGATTTAGAATTATTTGGGAGTTATGTTATCCATAAATAATTATCATACAGAATACTGATGATTTTAGAGAATCACATTCAATTCTCTAGCACACTTGCTATAAATGTGTTTAACTAGATTTAATCTGACACAATTCTGGTGCTCGGTTTTGTAAGAATTCCAGCATCCATATGTAGATATAATGGTTAGTTGATGTGAACATTACTGTTAGTAAGTTTTAGTGACTTCTGTAGTTAGTACATAATAATACTGATTCATTATAATACAATAGTATTGTATTAGTCTTTGAAATTTCCAACATAACTCCGGGGGGAGATTTCTCGGGTCGCAGTGCAATGTTGAGTACTGACATACCTATCCCGAAGTTAGTATTAATGTTAATATGTTAGTATGTTAGTACACACATAACGAATGTCCCGTAATTGTCAAGGACATACAAGAAACTTAAGTCTTGCAAAGAAATTCATGTTGAATGGAACATGTTATTGTGAATCATCTAAAGTTAATAACTAATAAAGCCTACAATAAACTCTGGGACTGGTGTCGCTATGACATGTAATGTTTATGTTACTAAGTCTTAAAGTCTTGTAAACTCTCAGATACTCTAGACGAAATAATGTTATTATTAACACTTTCTCGCTCTCGGCGCTAAAAAAAAAACAATACCCCAGATGCTTTTGGCACTTCGCGCGCCTACGCGGTAAGACCGAAAAGTGTACACTCTTTTGACTGTCCTGACAATAATTGAAGGCGCACGTATTTAAATTTGGTATCACTGTGTTCCCAATGAAATCGTCTATAAGAGCATACCTATAAAATGCCGCCCAAGCATAAGGAGTATCAACACCAAATAAAAAACTATGCAGATCACTCGCCGAGAGCGCCAAACAGCAACAAAATGTTTCCACTCTCTTAATGGTTGCGAAGCCTACAGTTGTCCTACATCGCTAATTTTGGTATCATTAGAATCGCAATAAAATTCTCTACACGGACATATGCATATGAATGTTTAATATAGGTAATTGCCTACCCGCAAGAGTGTGTGAAGTGGAGAGTAGTTAGCCGCGAGCGCACTAGCGAAAACACAGGGGGGAAATCATGCTTGGAAAGTTTATACGTTTCCTGACCCTACTTTTCTATGTACGTATTTCTTTTTTATACCAATGTGTTCGCAATAAAATTTTCTATAAGATGAACTGTATAACATTTGTACAAAGCATGTGTAAGAGAAGCGCCAAATATAGAACCACGTTGCTCAGTATGCGTTCGCGGCAGAAACGAACACATTGTTTTCGTTCGTTTGATGTTTGTCATGTTTATACTTCTTGAAACATTTTATAATTTGTATGACAGTGATCGCAGTAAAATTCCCTACACAGACATATGCATAACACATACAAATATTTCCCACGTGTTGGATATATCAACGGCTAAAGGGAACCCACTGCCACACGCTCGCCACACTCCCAAACATACTTTGTGTATTTTTTTTTTTACTCATAGAAGTTTATGTGATATAATATTCATTCTGGTACCAAAAAATTCGCAAATAAATTCTCTACAAAACAAAAGTATCCCCATCCATTTCGGTTAAAAAATGGAATTTATAGAAATATTTTTTCGATGGACGAGAAAAGTAGGCTGTTATGCGGAATCGTAAGAAAAAACGGCGACGAGTTATCTCTAATCTAAAGCGCGAAAGTGTTAATAGCCTATACAACAAATTAAGAATTAAATCATACAATTTAAAGTAACTGAGAACCCACTGTGATGAGTATGTTCTGGGTCATTGTGACTTGTAACGATTTGTTACTTGACATCACAACACAGTATCATCATGATTACTTAAATTGGATGGGAAATTATTTGCTCTTGGTCAGAGCTATAATAGGCTTGTAGTTTCCGTATGCATTGTTGAGCAGCAGCTCTAGTGGGGCGGTTGCTCGGTGGATCAGAATTGTTGTCCTCGGAAACTGTTGGTGAAGCTGGTTCTGGTAAACACTCTCGTTCTGCTAATTTGAGAGGTAAAAACTTCTCTAAGGTTTTTAGGGTAGTGTTGCCTCGGCACAAAACCTTTACTACTCTCAGGATGCCTTGGTGATCTGGGTGGATAGCAACAATTTTGCCTATGGGCTACTCTGACCTTGGTCCATCACTGTCAACCAATACTAGGTCTCCTGGTTTAAGTTGCACTTTATTATAGGGACTCGAAGCTCCGTAGTGGTACTCTCGTAGAGCTGTGAGGTACTCTCGAGTCCACACCTCATTCCACCTTTCAATGACTCTTGAGAGATGTTGGTAACTTTCTACTAAGTCACTCCTGGTTACATGTGAAGGATCGACGGGGTCCTCTTCTGCCAAAGGTATTAGAGGGCTCAGCAGGCCTCCATGTATTAAGTGTGAGGGACTCAGAGGTTCTCTCTGTGAGAAATCTTCTGATAGGTATGTTAATGGGCGATTGTTGACTCGCGCCTCGATTTCCACGACGAGTGTTTGGAGTTCGGAGTAACTAATTTTCTGTCGATATAAGGTCTTCCTTAAACACTTCTTGACAGTTCCTATCATACGTTCGTAGAACCCACCTTGCCAGGGGGCTCTAGGAGCAATAAATTTCCAGTGGCATTGTCGTCTCTGCAGGACTGACTGCACTTCTGGATGATTCCATACCTCTCGTAGACAGGCTTCTCCTGCTACAAAATTTGAACCATTGTCCGATATCATTAGTTTGGGACAGGATCTGCGAGCTGCAATTCTACGAAAAGCTTGGATGAAGGCTTCAGCACTCATGTCCGAAGTCACTTCTAGATGTACGCCTCGCGTGATAGCACACGTGAAGAGGCAAATATAAGCTTTCACTGGTATCTTATCTGGATTGCCAGTGAGAAGCAAGGCTCCTGTGTAATCGACACCAGTTGTCTCAAAGGGACGAAGATAAACTACTCTTTCTTCAGGGAGTGGTGGAGGTCCTGGGTAAGGACACAGTCGAGCGTAGTATCTTTTGCAGATCACACAGAACTTAATAATTGATTTGACTGTTTGACGACCTTGAGGAAGCCAATATTTCTGTCTAAGGTCGGTGAGAGTGTCTAACACTCCACCATGCAAAGTACCATATTGATGATGATGTAAAACTAGAAGTTTGGTGATGATGTGGTGACGTGGTAGAAGGATCGGATTCTTTGTATCCAAATCAATTTTTGCATGAAGCAAACGTCCTCCACACCTTAATATATTATGAGTGTTGGCATCATTCCAGATACCTAGAGACTTGGTTAATTTATCTGGAAGATTTTCATATTCACTTCCATATGTCTCTTGCTGTGCACGTTTGATCCAGTAGAGGATAGGATTATGAAACTTATGTCTGATTCCTATCTTAGCAAGAAAGTCAAACACATGTGCTGTTACTCTTAATAACTTACTCAAGTTAGAATAATTGTGAGGATTAATAGCTAAGATTCGATGAGGTTCTGGTTCATTCATGGGAGTAGTGACATTGGTCACTATGACTTGTGGCTTTTGTTTGGGCCACTGACCACTAACAAGCCATGAAGGTCCATCAAACCACATCGAAGACTTGATAAGTTGTTTTAATGTAAATCCTCCAGATAATTAATCTGCAGGATTGTCCTTAGTGGGAACATGTCTGAATTTATATCCAGCAGATAATTCATGAATTTCCCTAACACGATTACTAACGTAGGGAGTTTTATTGTTGTTGTTTCTTACCCATTGTAAGACTGCCTCATTGTCTGACCACACGACGATTTCACCAAAGTAGATATATTGAGTGTCTTGGTCAGGCAATGAGCTAATCTTACTCCCACCAGCAATGCAGTTAACTCCATTTGAGGTAAAGATCTCTTGCTTTAGATGTGAGCAAAATTGATTGTGCACCATTGACTAAGTAGGCTACAGCGCCATACGCTTTGCCAGAGGCATCGCAAAAAACGTGCAAATTTGTGAGGAAGTTTTGTCCTGAAGCATTACGAAGAAATTTCAAAACATCTAACTGATTGAAATCCGTTGTGAGTATCTGCCATTTATCTTGCAACTCAATTGGCAACAGATCATCATATCCCATATGTTTCTGCCAGCATTCCTGCATTACGAGTTTGCCCCTTATTAATATAGGACTAAGTAAGCCTAAAGGATCAAATGGTTGACTGACATACGAGAGTAATTTTCTCATGGTAAGGGATGAATTATCGGTTTGTACTGACTTGACATTCATCTCGTCAGTACTTGTGTTTCATTCCACACCCAGAACCTTTAATTGATTAGGCACCTGATAACCTGGAAACTCTTTCTCGATTATCTGGTTTAATGATTTATTATTTGAGGCCCATGATTGTAGTGGCATATTGGCTCCTAATAACTCACGGTTAGCCTCATGGTAGATTTCTACCAAATTGGATTAATCATTTGTAGTTCCCTGGAAATTATCGACATACAAGTTGTCACTGATTTCTGCCTTATAAGGGCTATTTGACTTCCTCAAATGTGTATCTAATGTTGCTTGAAGTAAAAATGGGGAGGAAGTCGCTCCGAGGCAAAACGATAAGTTATGATATCACTGTTAGGATCCAGTGGGTCCTTAATCCAGAGAAACTTGGTGTAATTACGATCCTCTTCTTGTAAGCCTACTCTAAGGAAAGCTTTACTGATATCAGCAGTATAAGCAAAAACACCAGTACGGAATCGTAATAGCACATCATGTAGCCTTTGTGTTAGGCTAGGTCCCGTTTGGAGACATTCATTCAAAGACACGCTGTTTGGCTTCACTTTAGCACTACAGTTGAAGACAATACGTATTGGTGTTGTCAATGAATCTTTCACCACAGCGTGATGGAGTAAATAGTGACCTATTTTTCGGTGATCATTATCAACAACCTCGATAAATTTACTGTTGAGTTGTTGTTGGATTAGTTGATGATACATGTTCAGTTTGTCTGGCTGCTTCTTCAGCAGTATTAATTGAGATTGTAATTGTGAGGCTGCCATGAAATAATTAACTGGAAGTTGTGGATGATTCAACTTCCATGGTAGTCTCACCCAGTATTGTTTATCTTTATAGACAACTGTATCCAGATATTGCTGGTAAGTCCACATATCATCAGGGCTTGGTTGTTCAGGGACAATACCTAAAGTGTCTAAATCCCACAGACGATGTACAGGTGGATCTGACTCAATATCTTCAGATATTTCTCTGAAATGTAGGGGTGACTGTTCCAAGCCTAGTCACGCCACTATTGTATTGTTAGATTGTTGGTTGGTTGACGCTGGCTTTTGTTGGAAAAGCACCGGTCCAGTAAGCAACTTGCCTCCAGCAGATGACAACAAATTCATTCCGTGTTGACTGGTGCATCCCGTTATAAATTTATAATAATGGTCAGCGCCTATAAGTATTCCAACATCAGTGAGGCAGTCGGAATTTATTTTGTAATCTGCTAGCCTCATGCGGTTTCGTTTAAGATATTTCGCAGTGCGAGCTAATCCTGTGACCTGCCGGTCTGTAGGAAGTTTGTCTACTACTACCGCTTGTATTGGACTAGTGGAAGATCCAAGTCTCACTAATACCTTAACTACTTGGTATTCACGAGGTCCACTATTCGTCAAGAAACCAGAAATATTCAATCTCACACTTTTGGCAGGTTTTAAATTTAACTGCTCCACTAATTGTTGTGTAATAAAGGTTTTCTGAGATCCATGATCAAAAAGACCTCTAGTGTTAACTCTAGATTTCCTGTTAATTAATTTGAGTTGAGCTGTAGGCAGAGTGGTATTATTGCCTGACTCAGTAGCAAGTACATTTATTTCTTGATGTACCGTGCAATATTGTACTGTGGTAGACATCGTAGAATTCTCCCCAGTTGTCATGGATTGGGTAGAAGTTTTTCTACATAAGGCATAGTGATGTATACCTTTGTTGCATTTACTGCATGAACGTAGTTGCACTACACATTTACTGGGATCATGAGAGCCCATGCACCTGTGTATTTCTTGTAACCGTTTAATCCTGGTATTAAAGTTAGGATAAACAGTGCATTGGTAGGTGGCATGTTCTTGACTACAGAACAGACACCTTCTCTCTTTGGTTGACTTTATCCCTTTAGCAGACAAGTCATTGGTTACATCAGAAGGAGATACTGAATAAGTACCTACATTACCACTCCCTTTTACAGTGGATGGAGCAGTCCTAGGTTTAAATTTATTAGACTTATTTAAAGTCGTTTTGGGTTTGACTGAAGTGTCATTATGAGGGGAATTACGATGGGAGTTAGTAGAAAAGTTTGAAACACTTTTCCCATCTTGGTTGGCTCTTTGTCTTTCGACTAAGGTATGTAGACCTTCTGTAATTTCTTTCAAGGTCAGAAAAGTTTTATTGTACATAGTACATAATTTATCTAAAGTTTCTCTTGGCAATATTCGCCTTACAACTACTTTGGTCATCCATTCAGCTGTCTGAATTTGGACTTTAAGGCTTAAGGCCTTGAGTAAAGATTCTAACTCTAGCCTGAAAGTTTGGAGAGAATCGCTAGAATTATTAGCAGATGGTAAATCTAGTAATTTTTGAACTAAGACAGTAACAGTTCTCTCCTTGTTATCGTACTTGGTTTTGAGCAATTGAATAGCTAGGGTGTAACCATCACAGGTCAGTGTTATATTAGAGATTACTTTCAAGGCTTCATTTCGTAACAACCCTTGTAAATAAGTGAATTTGGTTGTTTGAGGAATGTTGACTTTAGAGTCTACTGCATCCACGAATTTACTCCAGAAATCATCCCAACTTTCATTCTCGTTACCAGAGAATGTGGGTATATTGATTTGAGGTAATTTGACATCAGGATCTGTATGTGCAGTAGAAGTTATTGTTAATTTGTTTTTAGCAATTTGCTTTTTAAAGGGTTGAAGTTTAACCAGTATATCATCTTCATACTGGGCTAAGTCATTTACAACATCCTCAAGTTCACTATTACTCATAGAAGTTGAGTAAAGTTCTGTCAAATACAGATTCATATGTTGCTTAATATGGGCGAATTTGCTTTCAGCAACTTGAAGTAAATCTTCTAATTCAAAGTAGTCAACAGGTGACTGTTGTGACAGATTTTGACATTTAGTAATCTGTCGGGTCAAATGACCTTTCAGACCGATAAGGGCTCTTTTCATTTTTTTCAGCCGTTTCCATCTTGGTGGGTAAAGGCTGGTTTGACAGTAAATAGTTGTTACTGAGGTAACTGGGATATTGACTCATTCAATGGAGTTCAATATCAATAATAATAGTCTAATATATTTGAATAGACTACACTATCTCGTTCAGAGGTTAATTTACCTACCTAACAAGAAATAACTAATTATTTTGAGCAGTGCTCGAACTTCACCATTAACTTTCGTCCGGCTAGCTCATCTTTATCACCATTAGATGTAATGGTGATCATTCAGCAGCACTCAAAATGTATACACACAAAATAATGTGTACAAGAAGAAATAATATGGATATACTCTAATCAGAGTTATCTTAAGGTTTAATCCCACCCTTGATAGGGTCAGCACAAAAATGAATAATATATGTACTACTAACTAGCTCAAGCCTAGTCGTGAAAATTTCTACCTAAGAAACTACAAATTTATTTAGTCTGCGTTTGTGCCAAATTCAGCACAATCACAGCCTAAATTCCTACCTAACAAAGGTTGGCAAAGATTATATTGTGGTGCAGTAATGTGAATATAGTTGTGCTGTATTTTTGTTTTTTTTTGGATTTTATAGTTTATATAAATGTGCACTTGCACACACAAGTGAAACACAATTATGTACAGTTAATTTTGGCTTGCTAACCACAGCCGTTTGTGATAATTGATTGTGTTGATCAATTTGTCAACTACATGTGACCTAGACTCGCCTGACAGGTGTACACCATCTCTTGCCAGGTTTTGCCTGTATGGTCTGGCTGTAAATTGGATATAAATGGCATCCAATCGTACTCGTTTTTTCAGCCTGAAGTTTATGTATTTGGCAGCTCTTTGGTAATATTCTGGGGTTACTCCCCAGCGATTATGATTACTCAGTTGGCGAGGTTCCACTAATGTGAATACTACCGAATTGCTGATGAGTTTGAATGAAGAAATTATGGTTTTAAGGTGATTAATTACCTCAGCTGGATGACGAGTAGGATGGATGTCATTACCACCAAAATAAATAATGGTTAGATGGTGAGGCCACTCTAACGCAGGTGTTAGTGTGGAATTGTTATAAAAGTTATGAGCTGTTGCTCCTGGTGACCTAAAGATTCTTACTTCAGTATGAGATATAGGTCTAAGTGTTGTGGGTAATTGACTGTGTCCCACGAGTGCTACCTTATACATGAGGTATAAGTAGCAATGAATTGGTGTGAATTAGGCTAACCTATGTGTTACGCTGCCGGTAGACACAATTAATATGGTTAGTCTAGACTACTTCACACGATGATTAGTTATTACTAATTAGTATATTTATAAATATATTTATCCGGTTCGATAAGGATCATAATGTGGGATATCTGGGGCTTGACTCAATTATTTAATTAATCAAATTAATAACGAAGGACCACCCACTTTTGAGAAAAGAGGGAAACTAATAAAAAGTGGTCATTAGAAACACAAGGAAGAACCAGTGTCTATGGATAAATATTAAAAAGAATAATCACTTAAATAAATAATGGACTGTATGGTTAATTAACTAAAGTCAGAGCCTCAAACACCTACATTGGGGGGGGGGGGGGGGGTGGGTATTGCTAGAACTTCATATACGTCTAGGAACTAGTGTGGTTCGTGCACCAGTTCATTGTTGAATAAAGAATATTGTGACCAAAATATTATAGAATCAATAGGTAAATACAAATAGAAAATATTAATGATTATTAGAATTAGAGAGCAATCATCTAAATAAACACATTTTATCTCCAGTTCACATGACAAGCATTCAATATGATAATATCAGGAACATGTAGAATAAATTGGAGTAATTAAATGTGTACAAAAAGTCTTAGCTTTAAGACGATTTCTATGACATCGTTCGCGCCTCGTCCTCGTGATCTCAGGATCTCCACATAGAAGCCCTTAGAGGTGAATAACACGAATGTAGTTAACGGCTCGTTGACTCCTCACATACGAGCTGTAATTTAAAGGATATTACGTAGCATTGAACTAGGCTACTTAAATCTCAATATTTTTGAAATAGAAAATAAAGATTAGTGCGGTACTAACGTTGGATTTTTAGTCGTCTTTCGATATAACGACAGACTGCCCACGAGTGCTACAATCTCTAATGATGCATCAAGAAAGAAATATATACTTATCGAAGGGTGCAGTGTATGCTAAGGTCTGCCGGTATCGCGTCTCAGTCTCAAACTTCCACAATGTTGTACACGTGGTTGAGAGTTTGGCTTGAATATCGACGCGTTCTTGTTTGACCGAGCACTGTAGATCACGTAGAAGAAGAATTATTCGTTCTAAGTTGAGTACCAGTGTAATTCTTGCTGATAATCCCAACGTCACGTGTCTCAGACTCTGACGCCACGACTTCCCGTCCAAGTACGTATGCTCTCGTTGCTCACTCCACAACACGAGCTCGCCCCACACACACACACACACAATGGCGTCTCTCCTCCCTCCACCCGCGTCCCTGCATTCACCACAGAAATTATTTATCACGAATAATACTATTTCGCGCAACTGTGGCTGAAAGACTTTAATAAAGACTGGGTTGTGATTCTAGGGATTTAAATATTATTGCTTTCTCGTCTTATGGTGGTAAACGTGAAATAGAGAAGATTTTACTTTTCTCCATGGCATTCACGCGTGACAAAAACTATTACTTGATAACAATTGTAACTAAAAACTCTCGATTTAGAATTATTTGGGAGTTATGTTATCCATAAATAATTATCACACAGAATACTGATTATTTTAGAGAATCACATTCAATTCTCTAGCACACTTGCTATAAATGTGTTTAACTAGATATATTCTGACGCAATACTGGTGCTTGGTTTCGTAAGAATTCCATCATCCATATGTAGATATAATGGTTAGTTGATGTGGACATTACTGTTAGTAAGTTGATGTGAACATTACTGTTAGTAAGTTGATGTGAACATTACTGTTAGTAAGTTTTAGTGACTACTGTAGTTAGTACATAATAATACTGATTTATTATAATACAATAGTATTGTATTAGTGTTGGAAATTTCCAACAGGGTTCACAAAATATTGGGGGTTCGCATAATATTGGGGTTCACAAAATATTGGGTTCACAAAATATTTTGTTCACAAAATATTGGGTTCACAAAATATTGGATTCACAAAATATTGGGTTCACAAAATATTAGTATTTACAATATATTGGGGTTCACAAAATATAGGGGTTCACAAAATATAGGGGGTTCACAAAATATTGATGTTCACAAAATATTGGTGGTTCACAAAATATTGGGTTCACAAAATATTGGGGGTTCACATAATATAGGGGTTTACAAATTATTGGGCGTTCGCATAATATTGGGGTTCACAAAATATTGGGGTTCACAAAATATTGGGGTTCACAAAAAATAGGGGGTTCACAAAATGTTGGGTTCACAAAATATTGGTGGTTCACAAAATATTGGGGTTTACAAAATATAGGGGTTCACAAAATATTGGGGGTTCGCATAATATTGGGGTTCACAAAATATAGGGGTTCACAAAATATAGGGAGTTCACAAAATATTGATGTTCACAAAATATTTGGGTTCACAAAATATTGGGTTCACAAAATATTGGGTTCACAAAATATTGGGGTTCATAAAATATTGGATTCACAATATATTGGGGCTTCACAAAATATTAGGGTTCACAAAATATTGGGGATTCACAAAAAAATATAAAAATTCACAAAATATTGGGTTCACAAAATACTGAGGGTTCACACAGTATTGGGGTTCACAAAATATTGAGGATTCACAAAATATTGAGGTTCACAATATATTGGGGTTCACAAAATATAGGGGTTCACAAAATATAGGGAGTTCACAAAATATTGTTCACAAAATATTGGGGTTCACAAAATATTGTGGGTTCACAGAAAATATAGGGATTCACAAAATGTCGGGGTTCGCAAAATGCTGGGGGTTCACACAATATTGGAGTTCACAAAATATTGGGGGTTCACAAAATATTGGGGGTTCATAAAAAAATATTGGGGGTTCACAAAATATTGGGGTTCACAAAATACAGGGGTTCACAAAATACTGGGGGTTCACACAATTTTGGGGTTCACAAAGTATAGAGGTTCACTAAATATTGGGTTCACAAAATATTGGGGTTTACAAAATATTGGGGTTTCACAAAATATAGGGGTTCACAAAATATTGGGGTTCACAAAACATTGCTGTTAACAAAATATTGGTGTTCACAAAATATTGTGTTCACAAAAAATATTGAGGGTTCACAAAATATTGGGGTTAACAAAATATTAGAAGTTCACAAAATATTGGGGGTTCACAAAATATATGGGTTCACAAAATATTGGGGTTCACAACATATTGGGGTTCACAAAATATAGGGGTTCACAAAATATTGGAGGTTCACAGAATAAAGGGGTTCACAAAATATTGAGTTCACAAAATATTGGGGGTTTACAAAATATTGGGGTTAACAAATTATTGGGGGTTCACAAAATATAGGGGTTCACAAAATGTTGGAGTTCACTATATATTGGTGGTTCACAAAAATGGCATTTACATAATATAGGGGTTCACAAAATATTGCGGTTCACACAATATTGGGGGTTCACATAATATAGGGGTTCACAAAATATTGGGGTTCACAAAATATTGGTGATTCACAAAATATTGGGGTTCACAAAATATAGGGGTTCACAAAATATTGTAGGTTCAGAGAATAAAGGGGTTCACAAAATATTGAGTTCACAAAATATTGAGTTCACAAAATATTGAGGTTTACAAAATATTCGGGTTAACAAAATATTGGGGGTTCACAAAATATAGGGGTTCACAAAATGTTGGGGTTAACTAAATATTGGTGGTTCACAAAAATGACGTTTACATAATATAGGGTTCACAAAATATTGGGGTTCACACAATATTGGGGTTCACAAAATATAGGGGTTCACAAAATATTGGGGTTCACAAAATATTGGTGATTCACAAAATATTGGGGTTCACAAAATATAGGGGTTCACAAAATATTGGAGGTTCACAGAATAAAGGGGTTCACAAAATATTGAGTTCACAAAATATTGGGGGTTTGCAAAATATTGGGAGTTCACAAAATATAGGGGTTCACAAAATATTGGGTTCACTAAATATTGGTGGTTCACAAAAATGGCGTTTATATAATATAGGGGTTCCACACAATATTGGGGGTTCACAAAATATAGGGGTTCACAAAATCTGGGGTTCACAAAATATTGGCAGTTCACAAAATATTGGGGTTCACAAAATATTGGAGATTCACAAAATATAGGGGTTCACAAAATATTGGGTTCACAAAATATTGGGGTTCATAAAATATTGGGGGTTAACAACATATTGGGGGTTCACAAAATATTGGGGTTCACAAAATATTGGGTGTTCACAAAATATTGGGGGTTCACAAAATATTGGGGTTCACAAAATATTGGGGTTCACAAAATATGGGGGGTTCACAAAATATTGGGGTTCACAAAATATTGGGGTTTACAAAATATTGGAGGTTCACAAAATATTGGGGTTCACAAAATATTTGGGGTTCGCAAAATATTGGGAGTTCACAAAATATTGGGGGTTCACAACATATTGGGGGTTCACAAATTATTGGGGTTCACAAAATATTGGGGTTCACAAAATATGGGGGTTCACAAAATATTGGGAGGCTCACAAAATATTGGGGAAGTTCCGCTTTGTTCCCCACATTTAGTCTCGCAATTATTCAACGGATTCCCGCAATTCTTACTCTGTATTGCGTACAATAAAGTTATGATAGTGACAGAGCTTGAAGGGGTGTGGGGGGGGGAGGTGTTACGGTGACATTATAGATGGTTGTAATAGCAATGAAAATAGGGCTTTGGGTATGGCAGCAATAAGAATGGCGATGACGAGAGGTGGTGACGACAGTGAGAATGGTGATGACAGGAGATGGTACAGATACTGGCAATAGTGATGGCGTCACTGTCAAGGCCTGCGGATGCTGTCATCAACCCTCCCCTGCTCTGGCCACCACTAAATTCGTTATAGTTACGTGCTAACCCTTTTACAAGGCGTCGAAGGGAGAGGGGGGAATAGGGAGGTGGGAGACAAGAAGCAATAGGCATAGGGGAGGTTTAGGGAATTGGGAGAGGAAGGAAATTGGGAGAGAGACGGACAAATAGGGAGGCATGAAAATAGAGAGGAGAAACGAAAATAGGGAGAGGACATCTAAATGATTAGAGGAAAACACTGAAACAGTGATTGGGAGACACTGAAATTTTGTGAGTGAAACACTGAAATATAGAGAGACACCGAAATAGGTAGAGGAAGACAATAAAGTAGGGAGACGGAGCCACCGAAAATATGACACTGAAATAGGGAGAAGGAAACTCTGAAATAAGGAGATGAAAGCACGGAAATAGGAAGAGGCAGACACTGGTATGTGGAGAGAGGGGAAACACCGGAAGAGGTCGAGAGAAAATACATAGGGGTGTCACATAAACAGGAAGAGAGGAATGACAGGTGGGAAGATTGGGAGACAATAAGGACAAGGGAGATGCAAATAATTAGGAGATAGATCTAGGTATGTGTCGTGTTACGACGTCCCACAGCATCGCTGGTGGCACAGAACCTTCCATAAATCCTCAAAGAACCACCTGGCCTCAAAAAGTTATGTCAAGGGTAAAGTGAAAGTCTAGGTAAAATCCACCAGTTTACTGGGGAGAACTTATATACATGACACCGTTCTATATACAACACATATCCACAACTAGTAACTGAATTAAACATGGCACAAGTCAAGGAGCCGGCTGTCGCTAGGCCACAATCACCTAACAACAGTGGTACACTAGTCAGATTCAGACAGACTATAAAGTCATGAATATGGTGGGTAGTGACACATAATGCCAAAGTGTGGTAAAGTCTCAGTTTCGACAGCAATATCATCACTCAAAGTCCTCTCCTGCATTCTGAAAAGGAGGTCCATGTTCCGCCGCCTGAGGGTGCAGACGTCAGGCTAGAGCGGCCAGTCGTCGTTTGACGTTGCTGCATGGTGGTTGGTGGTTGGAGATGTGGAGCGACCGCTGGCCGGGACTCCGGCTGGCGGAATGTCGGTGGCCGGTGGTAGCCGTGTTTGACGGGAGGATACTGTCCGGCTGGATTTTTCTGGTGCTGTGGACTGGCCCGTGGTGGAGATTGCTCTCCTGGACGTGCTACGTGTCGACGTCTCTGTACTCCTGGGGCTAGAAAAGCTCTCGCCTACCCGTGTGGCGGTGTCGTTTGCTACGTCGCTTCTTTATCAGGGGTTTGTGGCATGCTGGGATGCACACTCGCCTTCTCTTCCTGCTTCGGCTGTGTCTGTAGAGATCTCGGACCCTTGGGGGCCTTTGACGTTTGTGAGTGTTCACGGGGCGCCGGTGACCTTCCCTGAGGTGGAGCTCATGTCGGTGTTTACGCGGTTTGGTTCGGTGGCGAAGCACCGGTTCACCACTTTGAGTGGGGCCGGCTGAAAGGGGTACGTCTGGGTGCTCGTACACTCGTCATGCAGGTCACGAGCCCTATTCCTTCCATTTCCTATTCCTATTCTTATTCCTTTGTTCTGTTTAGGGTTGCGTTTCGCGGGATCTCTCTGCGAGTATTTTATCACGGTCAAACATGCACCTGTTTTCGGTGTGGTGCTGAGGGCCACGTGGCGGCCAGCTACGACGCTCCTCGGGCTCAGGCCCCTTCCGTTTTCCTGGAGGATGACTTTCCCTGCTTGTCTGTGCGTGGGGAGTCCTCGGCAGGTCCTCGCTCTGTGCAGGTTCCTGGTGTGGTTCCTGCGGTGGTGCCCGCTGTCATTCCACCTGGCCCTGATCTGTCTGCCCCACCGGTGAGCTCTACGGACCCAGGGGCACCTGCTTCGGACCTTCGGCATTCGGTGGATGCGGAGGTGCATCCGCGTCCAGTTGCTTCAGTGCTGGCATTGGCTGGTGCCTGCATCTCCTGCGGAAGGACATGTGCTTCCCAGGGCTGTAGGGGTGGTGTTGTGTGATCCTCTGCCTCATCACCTCTGGAAGTTTCCTCGTTGACGTGTGCCTCTTCTCCTCTGCCGGATCCGTCGTCCTCGCTGGATCCTTCTCGTGTGCTGGTGTCTACCCATCCGCCTGCTGTGTCTCTTCCTTCTCCAGATCCGGTCTCCTTGGTTGGTGGTGGCTTACTGCCCCGTGTCATTGAAGCTGCCGTTCTGTGTGGTCGTTCTGCCCCGGCTTTGGGGCCGCCTGCCGACGGTTCTCCATGGGCACCGCTTGCAGAGGGTGACGGTTCCGACGACCAACGGTCTATTTCTAAGTGCCGTCGTTCGGCTCGGGATGCGTCGCCTCGCCAGACGTGGGCTGAGGAGCGTGACGCTATAGATGATGATGCTGTGGGCGATGTGGTGCTGCCTCCTGTGGTGGACACTGTGACCCCTGCTGGTGGCTCTCCTCAGTGGGCTGTTGCCCCTGGTGACCGCGACCTCGTAGTGGTGTTGTCGAAGGATGTGCGACGTGGGGCCTCTGCTTCTGTTCCGATTGGTGGGGACACTGGGGCGCCTGTGGTGCCGTCCTCCGTGAGGCTTGGTGCGTTGCCCGGTGCTGAACGAAGTGCGCGCCCTAATGGACGGCCCGCTGAGCAACCTGGTGTGCTTCCTAGGGTGCGGCCCTGTGATTGGCTTCCTAGGGGGAAACCCTTCCCTATCATCCTCCCGTCCGGAGAGATGGTCGACGGATCTGGTAAAAACTGTGTGTGTTGAGTCTTATGACCGGGTGCATCCTGTTCCTTTGTGGCCTTCTACCATCTGGGTTCCGCGGGCCTGGTGATTCATTATTAGCGTGCCGGATTTGATGCTTCTGCCTAATGCGACTCCTCGACGTCCGATTCCTGAAACGGCCCAACTTGTTTGGGATGCTTACTGCTTACGATTTTCGGCTCGGGAGTACCCAGAGAAGTATGAGTGATCCGTGTAGTTGGTTTCTGTATGTGCTGTGCGTGTTGTTTCCCCAGTGCCTGCGTGCACGCGTGGGTGTCCTTGTCTGTGCGTGTGTGTGGTGTGGGTGTTTGTTTCTGGCTCCTGCGTGGCCTGTTTTGATGTATTTGCGATTTGTTTTGTGCTTTGCCTTTGTTCTGTTTGGGTGTTTGTGCTGTGGTTGTGTGCAGTTGTGGGTGTTTGGTGTTTTTTCTTTCCTGTCCTTGCGTGCGCCTTGTGTGTTGGTGTGGCGGACGTTTTGGTGTAGGGTGGTGTGGTTGTGTATGCTGCTGTTCCGTGTGTTTGTCGCATGGGTTTTGTGTGTGTGTGTTTATATCTTTGTACTTGTAATTGCTTCATTCTTTGTATATATATTTTATGTTATTTATGTACTTATGTGTAATTTTTGGATTTACTGTTTCTTTGTTGTTGGTGACCTCATTTGTGTCCAGTTCTGATCCTGTGTGTGCGGGGTCGGACTGCAAATGCTTGTGTTTTCATTTCCTCCCTTTTTCTGTTCTAGGGGTGGTTGGCTTTTTGTACATTTGTTGTAATTTTTGAGTATTTTTTCTTGTACATTTTTGTTATTGTACTTAAGTCATTTATTTCTTGTGTATTGTATGCATTCTCTGTCCCATGATGCTTGTGGGTTTCTTAGCTTGTGTCCTGTGTGCTTTCCTGTGACCTCTTGTATGTGTTTTATGTTTCTTTCATGGTGATTGCTTTGTTTCATATATAAGCCCTATTGTTTGTATTTATATGTTGTTTTGCTTTTGTTCCCTGTTTTGTACTTTGGTTTTTTATATATCAATAAAAAAACTAGTAACTGAATTAAACATGGCACAAGTCAAGGAGCCGGCTGTCACTAGGCCACAATCACCTAACAACAGTGGTACACTAGTCAGCTTCAGACAGACTATAAAGTCATGATCATGGTGGGTAGAGACATAATGCCAGAGTGTGGTAAAGTCTCAGTTTCGACAGCAATATCATCAGTCAAAGTCCTCTCCTGCCTTCTGAAAAACTAAGTCCCAACTGGACCAACAAATGGCAAACTCTAGACTCCTCGTAACTTCGGCAGAGTCCAAAATGTCTGGAAAAGTAACGAAGTCAATTACTCTACGAAAGTACAAGTCCACGACGATTTGACAAAAAAGCAAAGTCAATTACATGTCTTCCAAACGTTAGAGTTACGATGTCTGGTAATGTGGCAGAGTCAGTATTTCCTCTCGAAAGTGTAAGTCCACCAGACCAGGAACTTAACTAAGTCCATAAGCGAGGAAATTCGGTATGTCCACAAACCAGGAAAATCTGACCAAGACCAAAAATCATGAAATTTGGCAAAGTATACAAACTCCTTACCAAATGAATCCAACAAGCAGTAAATTTACAATGTACCCACAAGGGTGAGTAACGAATATAAGTCACCTACTATGGTTAGAAATATGTAAATCGCGAAACACTATTGTAAACTGATCCACCCAAAAATCCTCCTCCTTACATGTAGAGTAAGAAGTCAATAGAAAATGATATACACAGAACAAAGGAACACACACACGCAACATGTGTGTTCCTCTGCAACCCAGAGACCAGTCATTGTACCTGTCTGCTGGCACCTGGTGCAGCAACACAAGTACCTGCCTGCTGGCACCTGGTGCAGCAACACAAGTACCTGTCTGCTGTCACCTGGTGCAGCAACACAAGTACCTGTCTGCTGTCACCTGGTGCAGCAACACAAGTACCTGTCTGCTGGCACCTGGTACAGCAACACAAGTACCTGCCTGCTGGCACCTGGTGCAGCAACACAAGTACCTGTCTGCTGGCACCTGGTACAGCAACACAAGTACCTGTCTGCTGGCACCTGGTGCAGCAACACAAGTACCTGTCTGCTGGCACCTGGTGCAGCAACACAAGTACCTGCCTGCTGTCACCTGGTGCAGCAACACAAGTACCAACACTGCTGTCACCTGGTGCAGCAACACAAGTACCAACACTGCTGCCACCTGGTGCGGCAACACAAGTACCAACACTGCTGCCACCTGGTGCAGCAACACAAGTACCAACACTGCTGGCACCTGGTGCAGCAACACAAGTACCAACACTGCTGGCACCTGGTGCAGCAACACAAGTACCAACACTGCTGCCACCTGGTGCGGCAACACAAGTACCAACACTGCTGTCACCTGGTGCAGCAACACAAGTACCAACACTGCTGGCACCTGGTGCAGCAACACAAGTACCAACACTGCTGGCACCTGGTGCAGCAACACAAGTACCTGCCTGCTGGCACCTGGTGCAGCAACACAAGTACCAATACTGCTGCCAGCTGGCGCAGCAACACAAGTACCAACACTGCTGGCACCTGGTGCAGCACCACAAGTACCAACACTGCTGTCACCTGGTGCAGCAACACAAGTACCAACACTGCTGGCACCTGGTGCAGCAACACAAGTACCAACACTGCTGGCACCTGGTGCAGCAACACAAATACCTGTCTGCTGGCACCTGGTGCAGCAACACAAGTACCAACACAGGTGACACTTGGTGCAGCAACACAAGTACCAACACAGGTGACACTTGGTGCAGCAACACAAATACCAACACTGCTGCCACCTGGTGCGGCAACACAAATACCAATACTGCTGCCACCTGGCGCAGCAACACAAGTATCAACACAGGTGACACCTGGTGCAGCAACACAAATACCAACACTGCTGCCACCTGTGCGGCAACACAAATACCAATACTGCTGCCACCTGGTGCAGCAACACAAGTACCAACACTGCTGCCACCTGGTGCGGCAACACAAATACCAATACTGCTGCCACCTGGTGCTGCAACACAAGTACCAACACTGCTGCCACCTGGTGCGGCAACACAAATACCAACACTGCTGGCACCTGGTGCAGCAACACAAGTAACAACACTGCTGAAATATATAACTCTGCACACGTAGTACAGAAATACCATAACATAACTGAAAGTATATCCCAAGACACAGAAACATACACAGATGCTCACTACACAGAATATAGCACACATTATATTATCATACTTATATACACACAACATTGTTGGTGCTCCCTACACATAGAGAGAAAGGGAGGGGGGGGGGACAAACAAGCAGTTACACTCCCTCAACAACACATCAATATATAACAATAATAACATACAATGGTAGCATACAGTAACACACACGTGTATATTTTTTTTTTATTTTTTTTTACATGCAAGCATGCTAATAAGTACAATAAAAGCAAACAAATACAACATAGAACAAAAGAACAAAATGACAAAGCACAAACTTGCAAAAAATTAAAAGGAACAAAATTACTAAACACAAAAACGCCGGCCGGAAGGGCCGACCAGAAAACAACAATAATTACAAACAAAACACAACAATTAATTTTTACACAGCGGAATACAATACAGAAATGAAACACCAGAACATAATTATACAGAACAAGGCTACCAGCACCTCAAACACACACGGAGAGGCACTAACACAAAACGATAATAATAATAACAAGAAAGGAAATAGAATTATACAACAAACAAAAAGAAAAGCACAATGGCAAAACATAAAAAAGAGCATAAACCCAGGCCGGGTCACGCCAACAGCCTGAAGGGCACTCAACACGACACAAACAAGCACACAAACAGCACCATAAAAACATAGAACCACAAAACATAACAGAAGAACATGACATCCACAACCAGACACACACACTAACCAAACCCCGGACCGCACAGGAACCGAACACACACACGCAAGCCACACAAATAAACCCACAACAACAAACCGGAGCATGCAGGAACCGGGAAACAAACCCGCCCCACCCACACACACTCTCGACCCGCACCCCACAACCATGCACACAAATGGAAACAACCCACAACACACAATACACAAAGGAATCATGAGCGAGGAATACATTTCTCAGAGACAGGAACATACTTCTCAGGGAACGAATCCCATGGATACTTTCGCTTATAGGAATCCCAAATCAAATATTCCATGTTCCATGTCGGTAGGGGGACGATCTCCCTGCCGCCGTGGGCCCTTCACAAACTCAGGAATCTCCAGATCAGGCGGAAACGGCCACTCCTGAAGCTCACCGACGCAAGTCGCATAACAAGGCTGGGGAGCGCAAACCACATCCTTCAAGGAAGCAGACGACACCGAAGATGCGTACGAGAGTTGCCGAGATGGCCGCGTCGCCGTACGCACAGGAGCAGGAGATGGTCGACGAAATGGTAACACCTCCACCAAGACTGCAGGAGACACTGAAGAGACGGCCGGAGACGGAAGAGGCATCGAGACCGCCGGCGATGAAACGGGGAACGAGGAAGGGGTCACAGAACCCCCAGAGCGAGCAGCCTTTTTCAACACCGCCACCAGGCTGCCTCGCTCACCACGAACCTCAGCAGGGGGAACCCCCCCATGAAGAACCAGAGCCATCTGACGCAGGCGATGCACCCGAAGCAGGATCCGTGACACCATATCAGAGGTGGAGACCGAAACACCAGCACCGGCATCCGCAGGCAAATGCACCTCCGCCACCACCGTAGTATGCAACGCAACCGGAGCCACCCCGCCAATGCCGGAAGATTCACAATCGTCGAAGTCGCCAACGTCAGCCCATGCAGAAGAAGAACGCTGGTAACGCTTAGGCTCTGGCCGCACATCATCAAACCCGGAGGAGAACTCAGAGACATGCGCAACACAAGCCGGTCGAACCGACGCACGTCGTAGAACGGCAGCATCCTCAACCAGATGTGGCACCAGGCCAGGCACAGGAGCAAGCGCCGGATCCATCCCATCACCCAGCACAGCTGAAACAGACGGCGAGGGTGCAGGGACATGGTCAGACGCAGCAGAGGACAAACCGGAAGATGGGGGATTCGAGCAGAAGGCAGTCGGAAGAACCCGAGGGACACCAGCCGGAGCAGGACGATCACCAGGCGATGACAACCTCCGGAGGAGAGGCGACATAAACAGGGGGCGCAACAGTCGACACAGGGGGCACATCCGCGGCTGAAGAGACGTCCACTCCCACCGAAGCCTCCTCCACAGGAAGTGGCGGAAAATCCTCCTCACTGAAGAAGTTCACGGACGCAACGGCAGGCGCAGAGCAGACAGCAGCCTGATGGCCCAAAAGGCCACAACGATAACACGTCCGAGGCTGGCGGGCATAAAACACCCGAATGTTGTATCTCATAAGACGCACAGAGGATGGTATGTCTGCCCGGAGCCGCATGCCCAGGGTACGAATGTTAG
This sequence comes from Procambarus clarkii, assembly GCF_040958095.1. Classification (NCBI taxonomy): domain Eukaryota; kingdom Metazoa; phylum Arthropoda; class Malacostraca; order Decapoda; family Cambaridae; genus Procambarus; species Procambarus clarkii. The sequence continues at coordinate 24,895,048 of NC_091185.1, forward strand.
TCCTCACACCCTTGAGTGGACTGGAGGATATCATGTGCACCCGCACACTAACTACGGTGACAAACCGGCCGAAGTACCGCCGTAGCAGACCCTCCAGGAACTCCAAGGGCGCCCCATGTACACTGGCGTAAGTGAGGGCACCACTCCGATCAGAGAGGGTAACAGTGCCCGCACCATCCGGCAGGGGTAAGGTCCGCCCTTCGTATTGACGGAGAAATTCCCAATACGCCAACTCCATAAATTTCATGATCGCCCGACTTGCTGTAACTAACTCGAGTCCATAAATATCCATCACAGGGACAGAAAGCAAATCACACACCAGCGCTATCTGCCGGTACCCAGCCCGTACAGAAAATTTTAAGTCCACAGACTGAGCCCGCACTACAGGGGGAAGAGGGACCCCCTTCGTGAACTCCACGTCAGTACAGGCGGGCAGAGACACACGCCTCCAACCAGCCAAACTGGCAAACAATCACCAACTGACAGAGAGGTCAGGCAACACGTCTGCACCCCATCGGAGCTAGGGTGCAACCCCACACACATGTATATAATGCCACAGTAAAATGAATTGCCAAAAGTCACAGGATAAATACTGAAAAGAAATGTACATTGTCTATATAGAATGACTACAGCGTATCCAGTCATGACTGGTATATGCTGGGGGTCATGACAGCATGGAATAGTGAGACGTAGAGAATAGATAGATGATTTATTGATTTATTGATAAGTAGGGAGATAGCAGAGGGTGAAGAATAAGGAGACTGAGCGAATAGGACGTGTGAAGATGCAACTAATTAGGGATATGGAAAAGACTCTATTTAGGAAATAGGGAGAATACAAGACTAAGATGAGTTAGAATAGGGAGAAGTAACAGGCAGATAAATAAGTAGATGGGTGAAGAGCGAGGTAGAGAATAAGGAGAGTAAAGGTAAGAGGTAGAAGGAAGATGCTAGAATATGAAAGGAAAAAGAAAGGCACTACAAATATAAGAGAAACCAATAGATGAGAGGAAATAAGTAGAATAGGACATAAAGAGAGTCTGATGAAGTGGCAAAAGTAAGGTAAGGGAACTCTCAGGGGAGAACGCTAAGACATTATGAATATATAACACTGGGAGGGGGTGAGGATGAGAATAAGGGATGGGACAAGGGGGAAAGGAATGGTGCCCAACCACTTGGAGAGTCGGGGATTGAACGCCGACCTGCATGAAGCTAGACAGTCGCTCTACCGTCCAGCACAAGTGCTTGGGCTTAAGAAGAAACAAATAGGGGTGAGGGCTGGTGGGTGATGAAGGAAGAGAAGAGGGGATACATCTAATACAACACTAGCAGAATTGTGGTCGCTACTAGTGGAGGTGCCGTCACTGGCACACTGGAACGAGATATTACTCACTGTGAGTGACTCGCGTGTCATGCTTTCCCTCGATTTCGAATATTACACAGCACTTTCGTGTCATTATTTGCTGACAATTATCGGGACGGGGATGGAGAGTTAAACCTCAAGAGGGAGCTCGGCTCGTTGCACCAGACTGTTACTTGCGTACAGGCGGACAGCATCCCCAAACACTCCCTGACATAACAACAGCTGATCTCGGCAGCCACGCTCTCCCTTCCATCGGTCGACCTGCGATGACACTGGAGTGCTTGCAATTTACCCAGGCGATCACCCTGTATGCATCTTGATCTTGGAGAGGGGTTCAGCGTTACCTATTTAGGGGTGCGGCTCCAAACCTGGATTTGTTGTCTTGTGTACACACCCTACTCAAGCCGCCATGACTCCCCCACTCTCTCCTTGTTTGGAATTATCTCCTAAATTTCTTTTTTGTGAATTAGTATCTATTGTCACCTATCCGCAGCCGTGACCCTCTCTCTCTCTTTCTCTTTCCGGAAACCCTCACCAGGACAAGAGCAAAGATGCATTTCTTGTACTAGGTGTCATAATTAACAAATAATACTAATCAGTAGTTTAGTGATACTGAACTCATTTCATTAAGATGTAGAACGTCATATATATTTTCCCTAGAATCATGGTCGTGTGATTGCGTCAGCCAGCTTGCCACCGAGAAAAATTCCTATATATTCACAGATCGAGTAGAATCTAGCCTTATTTTGCCCCTTTTATTAAGGATAATCGTTTATTAATAGTATACCTTTAGTTAGTAAATCTTTCATACTCTACTGGAATTAGTTTATACAGCCACGATTTGTTGGAAATTATCCAACACTTATACATCATTTTTGTATAATAATTCATCCTTATTGTATTAACTATAGTAATTACTAATTTTACTAATTCGTGGAATTAATACAATTAATGTTTCTATTGTGACACAATATTTGCCAGATCCTTCATAGTCGTCATGACGCCGTGAGGTAGAATCAGGCTGAAACATGAAATATCTCCAAATTGAGTTGAATTCAACAGAGTCCAGTTAATTACTCTCCTTTACTAAGGATAATCGTTTATTTAGTAGTTTTAATTATACAGAATATTACTGCTTACTGAACTCGATTATTTAGGTGAATTAACAACTCCAGTGGAAAATATTGCAATGTAAAACTATTCTATATAATATTCCTCTTGTTCATTTATGCAGTCTTAATAAGCTGACTTGCGTTATGCAAAAATATATGTTTTGGTTAGGAGTAGTGCTTTTTACTCCTTTACGGATTATTTCTTTCATTATTCTTTCCGAAAGAATAATGAAAGAAATAATCCGTAAAGGAGTAAAAAGCACTACTCCTAACCAAAACATAAACCTGATAATATTCTACAAAACCAAGAAGACTTCCGAACTCCTTATCAAAAACAGCCCGAAGCCGACGGAGAACCCTCTACAGCAGTCAAGCGTTGTATACATGTACACTTGCCCCCACGAAGGATGTAACCTTCAATGTAAGTACATAGGTATGACGTCGACCAAGCTGACGAGGCGTTTGACATGCCATCTTCAATCTGGTGCCCCTAGGAATCACATGAGACAAGCCCATGACATTACTCTAACAAGAGAAATGTTGAACAAGAATACTTGCATAATAGACAAAACCCAAGATTCAAGAAGATTACAAATTCTTGAGGCAATTCACATAAGAATAGAGCGACCTACCATGAACACCCAAATCACGGAACTATTTACTCTACCCACCATGAGAGTAAGGACAAGACAAGAACATATCGATGCCAACACAGAAGACAATGTCCAACATAACAGGCCAATTACACTGGATTAATCTTTGTGTTTAGATAGGAGATGCCTCGTATGGGCCAATAAGCCTTCTGCAGCCCCTATGTTTATCCCTTATGTATCCCCCCATGTTTTCACCTTCATTGTATTATCACCTGACCTAATGCGGGTATAAAATCAACTAGTATTGTAAGATCTGTTCACTTGAGAATGAACCATGGAGGTTCGAAACGTCGTGCAAATTATACAAATAAGTGTAATACACTCTATAGTAAATCACTTCTTTTCTTCACCTTAAAAGTACGAAAATGAGTTTTGGAGAACTCCTATTTCAATTAAGCCCTGATGCTAAGAAAATAGTTAGAGGTATAGAAGCCCTAAACCAGAAAAAAATAAATACAGAATATGCGGTCATATTCAATGAAACATATATATATATATATATATATATATATATATATATATATATATATATATATATATATATATATATATATATATATATATATATATATATATATATATATATATATATGGAATTGACGATCACAAAACACTGATCATTTTATGCGGAAAATCCACAGTTTAACAGTTTAAGAAACAACTCTGATAGAGAGGCTTACAATGTCTCATTGTAATTGTATATTCATATATTGTGTGTTCATGAGGCTTTTCTTTAATCTTTCATCCTTATTCTCTGACCGCTTAATCCTCTTTGACCATTCTAAGCTAAGTTATTCCTGTTTTTGGTTATTTACACCTGACCAACCCAAGGTATGGGTTGGTCAGGTGTAGGCCTATATATCCTCCCCCTTCTCCCTTCTCCTTAGTCAGTCTGGTGTTGACAAAGGCTTTAACAAGCCGTAACGTTCACCTCATTTCATATTTCTCTGTGGATTTTCCGCATATATATATATATATATATATATATATATATATATATATATATATATATATATATATATATATATATATAACAAAAATAAAAAATAGAGGACGTTTCCTCTCTAACCATGTTCCGTAATTTATTTAGGAAGTTATATTCATTAATTTCTGTAGAAAAATTCTACAGTGCTGGATATATTAATTATTTTTCTAGGATTTATGGGAGTATACCTGCCACACACATAGGATTTACAGCAGCATACGTGCCATATGCATAGAATTTATGGCAGCATACCTGCCATACGCATAGGATTTACGGCAGCATACCTGCCACACTCATACGATTTACGGCAGCATATCTGCCACACATATACAGAATTACAGCAATGGAGCTGCCACACACACACATAATCATTCATAGTAGTAGGATACTTGTCATATATAATCATCTGTATATACTCTATGTAAATAAAAAAAACATAAAAGTCCAAAAACACAGCACTGAGATATACCCACTTTATTGCACATTATTGTAGTTTATGCTAACCCATAGAGGTAGGATTTTATACTGGAATTGTACTAAAGAGTGTACAACTCTAGCCTTACTCATTATTCTTAGCCAACCTAGTTAGGTAGAATTACTAGTAGACTAGCATTGTACCAGGCAGTACAACCTAGTCAACATTTAATATTGAGCCAACCCAAATCAGGGTAGGACTTATCACTATAAACACGAATTGTGTTTCCATATCTTATTATATATTACTGTGCTCATTTTGAGTGTTACTAGGTCTCCCTACCCATCCAACGCTGATAATGATGAGCTAAGCCTAGGAAAATCCTGTAGAGATACCAAAAGCACCACTCAGATATTAGCTATTTTCTGTTAAGTAGGTAAGCTAACCTCTACATGAGGAAGAATTTATATAGCCCAGTGTAGAAATCGAATACTAGGCTATCAATAACCGTACTGATTCAACGTATATATGAATCAGCACCCCAGTTATTTTCAAAACCAAACCATGGCACCCACTAAGCCAAAATCCACAGACTATGCACCAGACAAAATGTCCTGCAACAGTGAATTGTATTATAGATCATACATAAGTCACAAAGGTCACGTGACTCGACAACTGAGTAAGTATGATCAGTCAGTTCAATCTGGTGTCTTAGCCCCAGTACTATGGAAATCCTCATAGAGGTGGCCAAGCACAAGTTGCAAAGAACAAATGAGGCTGCAAATGACTATCTCAAGAGTCCTCATGCAACAGAATGTTGAACCCGATAAGCTAGATACCTTCCATGCCGAGATGGTACAGTTTGAGGAGGATCTCCAAGATCATCTAAACAAATTAACACAATCCCTAGAAAAATTGAGGAGCAACTCAGTTTCTCAAAATACTTGGACCACGAATGATTCTAATACACATGAAACACTCAAGGAAATTCGTCTTCCTACCATTGATCTACCTCACTTCCATGGTAGGGATGATTAGAATTTCTAATGCTATTGAAACACATTCGACTCTTTAGTGAACTCCAAAAGTTCGATCAGTAAGCCTAGTATATTTCTCTATTTGCAAAGTACCCTTGAGGGTGAAGCAAAAGCAGTTGTCGAGTATCTAATTCCTAGCGATAAGGACTACGATACTGCTATTCAGTTACTAGATGTTAATTACAGCAATAAATAAATTGCTATTGCTAATCTTTATTACAAGTTGGGAACGATACCTACACCAGATACGACACCTGAAGCTCTACAAGAATTTAGACTCTAGGTAGAGTCTCTAATTAAAGCTCTGGGTGCCAAAGCAGCTGTACCTCGAGCAGAGTGGGTATTGAAATTAGAAATACAGAGTAAGTTTCCTCGGAAGATTCTAGCATCCATCTGTTCTCATTAAAGAACTGATATCCTATTCCTAGATGAGATTTTCGAGGGATTAAGGATAACAGTTAATCGACTGAGAGCTCATGAGAAAATAATATCTGACACTGACAAATCAACCATTGATGAATCAGTAAAATGCAAAGGTACCTCCAAACAGCATAATAAGTTTAAAACCACTACCACCACTCCAAAATGGAAAAATATTATTGTGGATATCTACACAGTCAGCCCTTCCAAACCTGTAGTCAATACGTCCTTGAAAGTTGTGACTCATGAATCTACTACAGGAAGGAGGCGCTGTCTCTTCTGCCAAGAGAATCATAATATTTATCAGTGTCAAATCTATCCTGACAGCGTTACTAGAATAAAACGACTCAAGAAACTGCACAAGTGCACCAGGTGCCTGATGCAACATAATCCTAATACCTGCACCACCCCATTACACATATGTAACAGGTGCCATCAGGATCAACATCATTCCGCATTGTGTGGAGTTGATTGGCCAAAATCGCCTAAACTCCAGGTGGAACAGGATACTTCCACCACTGTTCAGTGCTGCAAGGTACGACAAGAGTTTAAGGTGCTTAATACCAAGTCTCATAATAATGTTGCATTACCTAATGTACATCTACAATTAAATAACAAGACATCCAAGATCATTACACGAGATCTATTCGACCTGGAATCACAGAAATTTCACCACTCAACAAGCGGCTAACAAGTTGAAACTTAAACCTTTGCGTAACGTGAAATTGAACATAGCAGGATTCCTAACAGATACTGGACCTCAAGAATATAAAGTAGTCCAACCACTAGTACGCCTAGACGGTTATGTCCGACCTGTCAGGCCATAGTAGTTGATCACATCCCATTTGACCTAAATGTTAAGGGTCTAGGGAACACCGCCAGATTCTTGCAGAAAAATAGAATCAAATTGGCTGACAGCAAGATAACGTCTGACTGTCTCACCAATGTAGGTCTATTAATAGGGGCAAACTATTATTACCAGTTCATTACTGGACAGACAACAGGGAATGAACCTGTTAAGGTCAGCAGGGGGCTACTTATTTACAGGTAAAGTCTTAAACCTAAAGAAACCTATGTCAGCTTACAACCCATACTAATCAGAGAATAAACTGTCAGCTGAAATAAATCTCTTGATACTAACGACAAGGGAAAATACAGCTGACAACATTAATTTAAGATTGAGTCCGGTACAATTAATATTAGCCGGGACAGTTTCTATGGATCTCAGTGGATAAATCATTGGTCAGTAGCCTGATACTGGCTGCAGGTCACCGCAACAAATACCTCTGACCCACTGCAGACACAGAACTATTCTCGACGGTAATAATTGACCACATTCAGTCCTCATCCCATTTATCATACCATAGGGTAAGTCTTCTAGAGAAAATCACATTTATATCGTCTTCTGGACTAGGATTTAGTAATCCATTTAATGAAACATACACCTGCAGGGTTGTATCAGTTTTGTTTCAGCTGCTTCTCCTTTCTCGTTTCTGCTTCTAAGCATTTTTAGTGACGGTTTGAAGAAGTATCTTAGCACAAGTAAAATTGAACTTTGCAATAGCCTGTAAGAGAACATTTACCAGAGGACTACTAGCGGTGAAACAAATAGTTTCTCACCATAGAATTAACTTATAATCATCCTTTAGTTACACCTCAAGTGAGTTATAGCACTGTAACTTAGCATGTATAAACCAAGCAGGTTTACTGCTCATTCAGAATCTTTAGGTTGCTATATATGTGTTTAGTTATACATCAAGAAGGTTATAGCACTGTAGCCTAACACATATAACTCGCCTTTTCCCTCTACTTAGGTAGGTTTAGGGAAATTAGTTAGGGTACGCAGAGTGCAAGTTGACTCTGTACATACTAAAGCCATACCATTGACAACATTCATAGAGACTGATACCAAAACACTCAGTTTTCTACATTAAATAGAATTTAGCTAGGTTAGGAACTTAGTTATTGTTATAGCAGAGCCTAAAATACTTGTCCTGCAAGGACTATATATTAGGCCACATTTAATGTTGCATAAATACATAGAATTATTCGTTTGAAGTTGAGGTGATTTTATGAGTCATCACTGATTAGTTATTGTCCAGTAACTCAACCAGTTACATGTCACTGCGACCCTAGACATTGATCTCACTGTAACTTCAGAATCTCCTTGATCTCGAAGGGACATATGAATAATATATTAATCATTAAATAGATGTACCTGTGATAACAGATCATACCTGTCACACAGATCCGGGACATCTGTTATGTACCTACTAACGTTCTAACCTACTAACACATAAGAATTTTATAACCTCAGAAGTGAGTAACAGGTACGTTAGTACTTAATCATGTACCCGTGTATTATCTTACACGGGTCTTATGATCCGTGTATTCTCTCCTCGGGAAAAATGTCGGAAATTTCCAACACTTATTTACTAATACTTAGTACAACAGGATGTATTTCTTGTACTAGGCGTCATAATTAACTAACACTACTAATCAGAAGTTTAGTGATACTGAATTCATTTCATTGAGACGTAGAACATGATATATTTTCATGGCCGTGTGGTTGCATCAGCCAGCTAGCCATCAAGAATCATTTCATATATTAACAGATCGAGTAGAATCTAGCCTTATTTTGCCCCTTTTATTAAGGATAATCGTTTAGTAAGTAGTAAATTTATCATGTTTTACTTGAATTAATTTATACAGCCACGACTAACTGTACCAGTGAATAAAATGATAAGCCGTATTTCGGCTCTGAATCTTTCTCGTTTATTTAATATCGTCTAAATTAATTGACTGCACTACGAGAAAATAATTGTTGCCGCATAATACATTTAATATGATGTAAATATTCGTCATACCCCATCTCCTTCCTTACTGAACATTAAGTGAATATTATGATTTATACTCGTGATCCCAGCCTTGGGAGCGATTGCGCATGTACCACCGGAGGTAGAGACAGGAGAGACACGTGAGAACCGCCATTGTTGAGGTGTTCTGGAGTTTGCTTAGTGACATCGGTCCCAATTTAGGGCATCTGGGGCCAGATTCACGAAAGCACTTACGCAAATACTTACGAACGTATACATCTTTCCTCAATCTTTGTCGGCTTTGGTTACATTTATTAAACAGTTCACAAGCATGAAAACTTCCCATTCAACTGGTGTTATTGTTATAAAGAGCCTCCTGGGGCTTCGGAGCTCATTAACTGTTTTATTATTGGAAACAAAGCCGCCAAAGATTGAGAAAAAATGTACACGTTCGTAAGTGCTTGCGTAAGTGCTTTCGTGAATCTGGCCCCTGGCTTCCTACAGGCTCCAGACTGATTCTACAACATCAATTATTTACGGACACCAAGTTCGGCAGAGAATAAGTATCTTTACTAAATTGTACAGTCCTTTAGAATTTATCTAGGTTATTTCCCTGTCGTTACGATTCGTGGCAACATTAAATCCTACGTAATTGTACCGTTGATCCCCAAATCCATTTAGAATTTACGATTAAATTAAAAATTATAGGGTTTGGAGTGGAATGTACATAATATTTGCATTTCAGCTGCAGTACAAACCTATGCGAGATGGTAACTCCCACCGCGATCAGGTGTTCCCAGAGTAGCCTGTGCAGTAAGTTTACTTCTACAAGTTTATGAGATGCATTCTGCGATTCCTACTAACAGCTAAGCTGTCTTTCTCATTTTAGTAGATAAATATTGCATTCAACTAACCATTGAATATTTATATTTTAATATATACAAGCATATTTTTTATTCCTATCATTTATGAAATTTATTGTATATTACATGCATTATGTAAACTAACCTTATAGAATAATCCCCAAAGTGTGTGGAGGGATTTGGCTCTACAGTTTACAGTATATTACAGTTCATTTATTATACATTAATAGATTTATTATATTCATTAGTGTTTATTTGCATTTAATCATAGAGATCCATAGGACACGTAATTTATTTCTTTAAAGAGTGGTCATTCGAGCATATTAGAATTAAATATCATTTTATTATCATTAATCTAGAGCCAGATTTCCCCACAATAAGTAATAAATCTATATCCCAGCATTAAATCTAGCCCTCCGACGCCACAACACGTCGTCCAACTGTGGTAAGTATTCCCACCATCCTGGATGAGTCCAAGCTGGGAACAAGTCCTGACACGCCGCTGGGAGTTTCCACCGGCCGCGATCCCCGCTGACTGGGGGTCGCCGCCCCTCAGTCGCTCCGTGACCTCTATCGTGGGTGGACATGCTACTACGCCCTCCATCGTATTCCCTTAACTTTATTTCCTTGTTCAAGCTCAATGGCTCAATAAATCAGTACCCTATATATACATATCTTCACTATGATCGCTGGGCACACGATCAAACAGTGGTAGCTAATCTAACAAATGATTAAAATGGCTTACCGAAGTAATCTATGACGTAGGGCGCTCACTTCCTGGCCCTCAATATGACTCTCACAGGCTGCCCACAAAAATTGCTATAGGACTGCTTCACAAGGCTTCTTCTGGTCCTGACTTGAGTACACGGAGTCGCCCAGCAGGCTCCACTACAGAAACGCCTGCTTATTTTCTTCCTCTTGAAGGCACACAATTAGAGTTCCACAAAGGCGTGACCAACACTCACTTCAAAGGTTACCTCAAATTTATCCAAATCACAGAGAAATGGTGTACTATGTCGCTAACAACTTCCTCACACTTGCAAACAAGTAGCCTTCACTCCAGCACTAACACAGAGAACTATATTCTTCCTCCTTCCAGAAGATCAACGAAGTACGACCACCTTTGACGACTGCTGTGACTCAAGTGAGGTCACGACGTCCTGCTTGCATCACGTCACGTCACCAAATTATCGACATCTCATTTCATGTCATTTATTACAAAACGCTCATCCTCTGCTCGTATTTTTAAATTAATCACTGACGTTTATTCAATTACTTAATATATACCTCTTTCCTCTGACCTCTCACATCAGGTTCGGAAAGCAGAATAACTAACATGGTAGACTCGTTCCACCCAGGCTACATGGGGGTCATAAGACAATGTAAAAGTAGTGAAGAAATTCTCGAGCAGTGAGGGCTGCAGGAGACTTCAGGACAATGTAAATTCCATGCATAGTTGGATGTGGCTCCTGGACGTCAATCCAGATAGGTGTAAAGTAATGAGGTTAGAGGCAGAAGTAAGGGGCCGAGAGGAAAAATATATTCTTCTTGAGGGAGAAATCTTTCATGGTCAATGAGAGGAAAAAGATCTTAAACTAGACATAATACCATATCTATCTCTGGAATGCTACGGCAATATAATAACATCAGCACCATACACTATACTGGAGGAACAACTGACAGGAACCTAAACATAGCATTATGAACTAACACTAGAGCATATATAATAGCACATTACAGAGACTCAGAAAGTATAGAAGTTTGCCTCTCGACGTCTTCCAGAAGAAATTATCAAAGAAAGTACAACGTATTCTAGTATAGACTAAGGCCACCATATTTAACGGCAATGGAAGATAGGAGAAATAGGTGGACATAGCACAGATATAAATACTGAGATATATTAATGAAATATATATAAATAAGAATTTTACGTTGAGCAGTAACATAACGAGAGGACACGCATGGAAGCTGGACACTCAGATGAGCACAGTGGTGTGAGGACACACATGGAAGCTGGACACTCAGATGAGCATAGTGGTGTGAGGACACGCATGGAAGCTGGGCCCCCAGATGAGCACAGTGGTGTGAGGACACGCATGGAAGCTGGACACCCAGATGAGCACAGTGGTGTGAGGACACGCATGGAAGCTGGACATCCAGATGAGCACAGTGGTGTGAGGACACGCATGGAAGCTGGACACCCAGATGAGCACAGTGGTGTGAGGACACGCATGGAAGCTGGACATCCAGATGAGCACAGTAGTATGAGGACACGCATGGAAGCTGGACATCCAGATGAGCACAGTGGTGTGAGGACACGCATGTAAGCTGGACATCCAGATGAGCACAGTGGTGTGAGGACACGCATGGAAGCTGGACATCCAGATGAGCACAGTGGTGTGAGGAAACGTTCAGTGAAAGGTCAGTTAGCAAGAGGAATTGTCAAAACGAGGAAGCAATATAGGATAACAATGAGGAAGGGGAAGAAAATGGAAGGATTGAATATGGGAAGGAGACTGAAGAGAGGAAGTGAAGGAGGGCTGAAGAAAAGAAGGAGGGAAAGGAAGTGTCTGAGGAGAGGGAGGAGGCTGGAGATGGTGTAATTCCCTCAGGGGCTCCGTTGATCCAACTTGAATAAAATGTTCACTCGGATTCATTTATTTCTGAGACAAATTTCACCTCTTTGGGTTTGTTTACCTTTGTTTCCCCCACGGTGGAGGAAAATAGCTCACGCTAACTGTGGGAGAGTGGTGATGGGATGTTGTGGAGTGTGAGTGATTAGCTGTCGTTGGTAGTAGCGGGGGTGTTCGTTTCTAGGAGATTGTGGGAGGAAGTGTGGGTCATGGGAGGGGGGGAGGAAGTGTGGGTCATGGGACGGGGGGTGTATTGGCTCGTAGGGTGTTGGAGCTGGTTGTAAGTGCTCGGGAATGGTGGACATAACTGTTGCCGGAGGGAGGTGAAAAAGGTGTTTTAGGACGGGGAGGGTGAAGGTGGGGAGGGGGAATAGGTGTTGTAGGAAGAAGACAACCACTCAGCAACAAGCCAACTGCACTGACATCTGCGCTACATGTTAAGCAATACTCACACCGTCGCTTCTTCACTATTTTGCATTCTCACCTTCCTTAGGGACAGTTGTTAAAAGCGATTTTTCCTGAGTAAATTCAGTGTACCTCTAAATGAGTGATTTAATTCAACTTGAGTGGTTTATAAGTATGCCTTTTATTTTTGTGTGGGATGATTAAGTTGCATGTGGCGTACATCCTTGCGAGGGCTCGCTCGGCGTAAATTAAGGGCCACACATAGAATTTCAACAACTCTAATTTCTTCGTTAATGAGTTTCTGCTGTTTTGTATTTGTCGTAATTTTTCTTCACCTTTCTTAAAAACCTTTTTTTGCCAGAGAGGAAGCTCTTTGTTCTAATTTGAAGTTTTACGTTATTCTTGTATTTATTAATTCAATATCCCGAAGGTCAATGGTGTTTTTGTTAATACAAAATGAGAATGTTTGTGTGTATACTCACTGACAAGCAGGGGTTAAACTTCGGCTCTTTGGTCCGGCTTCTCATCTATCAATAACCTGGGGCCAGATTCACGAAAGCACTTAGGCAAGCACTTACGAACGTGTACATCTTTCCTCAATCTTTGAGGGCTTTGGTTACATTTATTAAATAGTTTACAACCATGAAAACTTGCCAATCAACTGTTGTTATTGTTATAAACATCCCCCTGGTACTTCAGAGCTCATTAACTGATTAATAATTGTAAACAAAGCCGCCAAAGATTGAGAAAAGATGTACAGGTTCGTAAGTGCTTTCGTGAATCTGGCCCCTGGTGTACAGGTTTCTGAGCTAATTAAGCTCTGTCATATTTACATTTGAAACTGAGTGTGGAGTCTCCATCGCATCACTTAATGCATTAGTTCACGGCTCTGGCATTGGAAAAAATTCTTTCTACAGTTTGTGTGTCTCTTTGAGTACTTAGTTTCCACCTGTGTCTCCTTGTTCGTGTTCCATCCGTGTTAAATAGTCAGCTCCGTTGACAATTCCTCTGAGAATTTTGTAGGGTAATCATGTCATCCCTAACTCTTTTGTGTTACAGTGATGTGAATTTTAATTCCTATACCCTTTCCTTGTAGCTCTTAGCTCTCAGCTTCGGGACTAGGTATGGACTCCATAAGCGAGTGCCATTCTTTAGGATTGGTCTGACATACGTGATACACAAAGATTTGAAAGATATACAAGGTTCTGAAAGAAAGATATACAACGTTCTAAAAGAAATATACGCAAGGTTCTGAAAGAGAGATATATAAGGGTTCTGAAAAAAAATATATAAGGTTCTCAAAGAGAGAGATATACAGAGTTCTGAAAAAGATATAAAAGGTTCTGAAAGAGAGATATACAATGTTCTGAGAGATATACGACGTTCTGAAAGAGAGATATACAACGTTCTGAAAGAGAGATATACAACGTTCCAAAAGATAGGCCTACCGGCAGCGCTATACATATTGGCTTTGTACCTGAAAGAGGTTCTGGGTGTTCTTCTTCTCCTCAAGCCCGGCCCAGGGCTAAGCTTGGCTTATGAGAGTTTGGTCCATTAGCCTGTTGCTTTTAGCGGCCCGCAGGCCCACATATCCACTGCAACCCAGTTAGTTGGTACTTCTTGCATAAAACTGCAAAGTTTTTCTTTGAAGACTTCCACTTTTGTTTCGGCATTTATTTTTTACTTGCTGGGAGAATATTGATCAAGTGTGTGGACCTCTGATGTTCATCCAGTGTTCTTTGAATGCACCTATCGTACCTCTATTCTGGATTTCCTTCCATATCGTTCTCATATGTATGTTTTTACTTTACTTTCCAAGAATGTAATGGTCAAACACCTATGATAAGTACTCTCATAACTCATATGTTCCTTCTTTTACATAAATAAATAAATAAGTATAAGTAAATAAATTATATATATATATATATATATATATATAAATATATAAATATAAATATATATTATATATATATATATAAATATATAAATATAAATATATAAATATAAATATATATTATATATATTTATATATATATATATATATATATATATATATATATATATATATATATATATATATATATATATATATATATATATATATATATATATATATATATATGCAAACAAGCCTGAATGGTCCCCAGGACTATATACAACTATATACAACAAGAATGAGGTGATTTGATAAAATGCTATGCCCAAGATTACCATCCGAGTGCCGGCGGGGAAGTGGTTCAAATAGCTTCGGCTATCACTTCCTTATGTCCGGTCGTGATGGTCAAGCGGATTAAGGCGTCCCTGTACATACCAGTTTCGTTGCTCCTGGCAGTATGGGTTCGAGTCACTTCTGGGGTGTGAGTTTTCAGTTGTATATAGTCCTGGGGACCATTCAGGCTTGTTTGCATTTGTGTTCCTCACGTGTGCCCCAAAGAATGAGGTGATTTGATAAAATGCTATGCCCAAGATTACCATCCGAGTGCCGGCGGGGAAGTGGTTCAAATAGCTTCGGCTATCACTTCCTTATGTCCGGTCGTGATGGTCAAGCGGATTAAGGCGTCCCTGTACATACCAGTTGCGTTGCTCCTGGCAGTATGGGTTCGAGTCACTTCTGGGGTGTGAGTTTTCAGTTATATATATATATATATATATATATATATATATATATATATATATATATATATATATATATATATATATATATATATCACTGAAAACTCACACCCTAGAAGTGACTCGAACCCATACTGCCAGAAGCAATGCAACTAATGTACAGAATCCCTTAACCACTCGACCAACACGACCAGACAAACGAGGATGGTAGCCGAGGCTATTTCCATCCCCCCGCCAGCACTCGGTTGCATATATGCCTGGAGACTGTTCAGGCTTGTTCACATTTGTGTTCCTCACGAGTGCCCCAAAGATTGAGGTGATTTGATAAAACACCATGCCATGATTACCAACCGAGTGCCGGTGGGGGGATGGAAATAGCCTCGGCTACCATCCTCTTTTGTCCGGTCGTGTTGGTCGAGTGGTTAAGGGATCCTGAACATCAGTTGCATTGCTTCTGGCAGTATGGGTTCGAGTCACTTCTGGGGTGTGAGTTTTCAGTGGCATATATGCCTGGAAACCGTTCAGGCTTGTTTGTGTGTATATATATATATATATATATATATATATATATATATATATATATATATATATATATTTATATATGACTCGCGAGAAGGCGTCCAACAGTGTGACCCCCTTGCTCCTCTCCTTTTCTGCTTAGTCATCAAACAAGTCACAGAGGTCCTGTCCAGCGAGCTTAACATCTGGTTCTTGGATGATGGTACCCTAGCTAGTTCCCAAGACTCCCTCCTGGAGGACATCAAAAAAATCCAGGAGCAAGGTGCAGTTTTAGGCCTCACCCTGAACCCTTCTAAATGTGAAATAATATGTTCCAACCAGGGTATCGTAGAGAGAATAGAGGGTCTTCTGCCAAATATCCATAAAACTAAACCTGAAGACAGCACACTCCTAGGAGCTCCCCTGGGGTTGAAAGCCATCGATGAGGTCCTTGATAAGAAAATCGCCGACTTTAAGAGGATGGATGGGAGGATTGAGGATATTGATGCTCATGATGCACTCTACCTCATCACCAGATGTCTGTCCCTCCCAAGGTTAACCTACTTTCTGAGGTGTTCACCATCTTACAGTAGCCAAAAACTAAGTGAGTATGACCGGTTACTGAAATCAATGCTAGAAAAAGCCCTTAACCTCTCTCTCGATGACCTACAGTGGAAACAAGCCTCTCTTCCCGTAAGACTTGGGGGCCTCGGAGTTCGAACAGCAACACAAATCGCTGTTCCAGCCTTCCTGTCCTCCTTATCAGCATCCGACGACCTTGTGAAGGAAATTCTACCTGCCCACTTACATCAGCTGGCAGGTGTACATGATCCCAATTTTACACGCTGTGCCACAGAGTGGGCCTCTTGTGCAGGCCAATCACCTCAACCACCATCCCCAAAAGCCCACAAGCAATCCAGCTGGGATGGTCCCATTGTAGACCAAGTTGCTGCAGAGTACCTGGGTGCTGCAACAACACAACACGACATTGCTCGCCTCACAGTAGTAGCAGCACCACATGCAGGGGATTTCCTGTTAGCAACCCCAATGTCGGCAACTGGCACGCGTCTCACACCACACGCCCTCCGAATTGCTGTGGCCCTCCGCCTTGCTGCCCCAATCCACACCAGATATAGGTGTATTTGCGGCGAGGTGGTGGCTGACAGGTACGGTCACCATGGCCTACTCTGCCAAAGCACAGGGGGGTGGCACTCGAGGCACAGTGAAGTTAACGACATCATCAAGAGGAGCCTCACCACAGATGGATGCCCAGCTGAAAGAGAGCCCCGATACCTAACGCCCCGTAACTCTGATGCTCTTATTGGTCGCCCGGATGGTATCACAGTGAACCCCTGGAAGAATGGCAAGCAGTTGGTATGGGACTACACGTGCGTATCAACCCTGGCTAACACCTACATTAACCTCAGTGTTGCACAACCAGGTGGCGCTGCCACCCACAGGGAAGCAGCCAAATCCCGTAAGTATAGAGAACTGGATCACCACTACAATTTTGTCCCCATTGCTTCTGAGACACTCGGCGCCTGGGGTAAGAGTGCTACCAGTTTTTTGAAGGAACTGGGTTCTAGGCTCATTGAAACAACAAGGGACCCGAGAGCTGCAAGCTTTCTTTTCCAGCGCCTCAGTGTGGCGATACAGAGGGGAAATGCGCACTGCATCCAGGGTTCCTGCCCGCCATCGGAGGAGCTGGAGGAACTCGACAACCTATGATAACCATCTTTGTAACCCATATGTAACTCCTTTTTTGTAACAAAGTTCAAATAAAGTAAATATATATGTGTACATACAAAAGAAAGGGGGTGGTAGGAGAAGATAATATTAGTGTTCAGTGAAAAACCACAACGTCTCCTCTGAATACTTTTTATTTTCTTCTCCGAGGCTATGGGTCCCCACATTGGCACCAGAGGTGGTACCCTCACACACACACACACACACACACACACATATATATATATATATATATATATATATATATATATATATATATATATATATATATATATATGTCGTACCTAGTAGCCAGAACTCACTTCTCAGCCTACTATTCAAGGCCCGATTTGCCTAATAAGCCAAGTTTTCCTGAATTAATATATTTACTATATTTTTTTTCTTATGAAATGATAAAGCTACATTTTCTCTATGTATGAGGTCAATTTTTTTTTATTGGAGTTAAAATTAACGTAGATATATGACCGAACCTAACCAACCCTACCTAACCTAACCTAACCTATATATATAGGTAAGGTTAGGTTAGGTAGCCAAAAAAAGCTAGGTTAGGTTAGGTTAGGTAGGTTAGGTAGACGAAAAAACATTAATTCATGAAAACTTGGCTTATTAGGCAAATCGGGCCTTGAATAGTTGGCTGAGAAGTGCGTTCTGGCTATTAGGTACGACATATATATATATATATATATATATATATATATATTAGTATATTTTGGTAGCAGTCTTTCCTGTAGACATATATTATTAAATATGACCGAAAAAGTAAGATTAATAATTCTAACACGAATTTTCTCAATCTTTCGTACATTTCTTTTCACTGTTGGAGGTAAATCAAAAATCAATTCTCCAAAATTCATTTTTATTTCTAGTCTGACGCGATACGAGCGCATTTCGTAAAACTTATTACATTTTCAAAGACTTTAGTTTACAAATACACAACTGAATAGAACTTACGCATCTCCGATTTTATATCTACATTTGAGTGAGGTGGATGGGGTGAGGTGGCATTAATAGGGTATTAATTTCATCAACACAAGACAGAACAAGAGGTGGCATTAATAGGGTATTAATTTCATCAACACAAGACAGAACACGAAACAATGGGTATTGAATAGAAGTGTTTGTAGAAAGCCTATTGGTCCATATTTCTTGATGCTTCTATATTGGAGCGGAGTCTTGAGGTCGGTAGAATATAGTTGTGCATTAATTGGCTGTTGATTGCTGGTGTTGACTTCTTGATGTGCAGTGCCTCGCAAACGTCAAGCCGCCTGCTATCGCTGGCGGCTGGGAAGAGATTATATGTTCCTTAATGGAGCCCTGTTGCTTATGCATTAGCAACAGGGCTCCATTAAGGAACATATAATCTCTTCCCACAACCAAACCATCGCCAGAGAAATCCTAGTAAACAACACAGAAATCATCGATAGATACAGCGATAGCAGGCGGCTTGACGTTTGCGAGGCACTGCACATCAAGAAGTCAACACCAGCAATCTACAGCCAATTAATGCACAACTATATTCTACCCACCTCAAGACTCCGCTCCAATATAGAAGCATCAAGAAATATGGACCAATAGGCTTTCTACAAACACTTCTATTCAATACCCATTGTTTCGTGTTCTGCCTTGTGTTGATGAAATTAATACCCTATTAATGCCACCTCTTGTTCTGTCTTGTGTTGATGAAATTAATACCCTATTAATGCCACCTCACCCCATCCACCTCACTCAAATGTAGATATAAAATCGGAGATGCGTAAGTTCTATTCAGTTGTGTATTTGTAAACTAAAGTCTTTGAAAATGTAATAAGTTTTACGAAACGCGCTCGTGTCGCGTCAGACTAGAAATAAAAATGAATTTTGGAGAATTGATTTTTGATTTACCTCCAACAGTGAAAAGAAATGTACGAAAGATTGAGAAAATTCGTGTTAGAATTATTAATCTTACTTTTTCGGTCATATTTAATAATATATATATATATATATATATATATATATATATATATATATATATATATATATATATATATATATATATATATATATATATATGTATATATACATATGTATATGTATATATATATATATATATATATATATATATATATATATATATATATATATATATATATATATATATATATATATATATATGTATATACATATATATTGGTGTATACTGGCAGCAGGTTTTCTTTCAAACATGTTTCATTGAATATGACCGCATATTCTGTATTTATTATTTTCTGGTTTAGGGCTTCTATCCCTCTAACTATTTTCTTAGCATCAGGGCTTAATTGAAATAGGAGTTCTCCAAAACTCATTTTCGTACTTTTAAGGTGAAGAAAAGAAGTGATTTACTATAGAGTGTATTACACTAATTTGTATAATTTGCACGACGTTTCGAACCTCCATGGTTCATTCTCAAGTGAACAGATCTTACAATACTAGTTGATTTTATACCCGCATTAGGTCAGGTGATAATACAATGAAGGTGAAAACATGGGGGGATACATAAGGGATAAACATAGGGGCTGCAGAAGGCTTATTGGCCCATACGAGGCATCTCCTATCTAAACACAAAGATTAATCCAGTGTAATTGGCCTGTTATGTTGGACATTGTCTTCTGTGTTGGCATCGATATGTTCTTGTCTTGTCCTTACTCTCATGGTGGGTAGAGTAAATAGTTCCGTGATTTGGGTGTTCATGGTAGGTCGCTCTATTCTTATGTGAATTGCCTCAAGAATTTGTAATCTTCTTGAATCTTGGGTTTTGTCTATTATGCAAGTATTCTTGTTCAACATTTCTCTTGTTAGAGTAATGTCATGGGCTTGTCTCATGTGATTCCTAGGGGCACCAGATTGAAGATGGCATGTCAAACGCCTCGTCAGCTTGGTCGACGTCATACCCATGTACTTACATTGAAGGTTACATCCTTCGTGGGGGCAAGTGTACATGTATACAACGCTTGACTGCTGTAGAGGGTTCTCCGTCGGCTTCGGGCTGTTTTTGATAAGGAGTTCGGAAGTCTTCTTGGTTTTGTAGAATATTATCAGGTTTATGTTTTGGTTAGGAGTAGTGCTTTTTACTCCTTTACGGATTATTTCTTTCATTATTCTTTCCTCTTTTATATGTTCACTGTGCATGGTTGATTTGTAATATAACTTTATTGGGGGTGTTGTGGTTTCTGTTCTAGGTTCTGAATTATACCAACGGTCCAAGTGTCTTCTTATAGCAGCGTTTATTTCCGCGTTGCTATATCCGTTGTTCACCAATACCTGAGTTACTCTTTCAAACTCTCTACTCACGTTGCTCCATTCAGAGCAGTGGGTAAGCGCTCGACGAATATAAGCATTGAGAACACTGGCTTTGTATCTTTGGGGGCACTCACTTCTACCGTTCAGGCATAATCCTATGTTGGTGGGCTTGGTATATACGTTGGTGCTTAAAGAGGTAAGAAAATTTCTATTTCAATTAAGCCCTGATGCTAAGAAAATAGTTAGAGGGATAGAAGCCCTAAACCAGAAAATAATAAATACAGAATATGCGGTCATATTCAATGATACATATATATATATACATATATATATAAATATATATATATATACATATATATATATATATATATATATATATATATATATATATATATATATATATATATATATATATATATATATATATATATATATATAGATATATATCAGTCTTTCCTGTAGACATATATTATTAAATATGACCGAAAAAGTAAGATTAATAATTCTAACACGAATTTTCTCGATCTTTCTTACGTTTCTTTTCACTGTTGATGGTAATTCAAAGATCAGTTCTCCAAAATTCATTTTTATTTCTAGTCTGACGCGACACTTGAGCGCGTTTCGTAAAACTTATTACATTTTCAAAGACTTTAGTTTACAAACACACAACTGAAACTGAATAGAGCTTACACATCTTCGATTTTATATCTACATTTGGGTGAGGTGGATGAGGTGAAAACAAACTTTCAACAATGGGTATTGAATGGGTATTAAATTCAAACACAAGACAGAACACGAAACAATGGGTATTGAATGGAAGTAATTGTAGAAAGCCTATTGGTCCATATTTCTTGATGCTTCTATATTGGAGCGGAGTCTTGAAGTGGGTAGAATATAGTTGTGCATTAATTGGCTGTTGATTGCTGATGTTGACTTCTTGATGTGTAGTGCCTCGCAGACGTCAAGCCGCCTGCTATCGCTGTATTTATCGATGATTTCTGTGTTGTTTGCTAAGATTTCTCTGGTGATGGTTTGTTTGTGGGAAGAGATTATATGTTCCTTAATGGAGCCCTGTTGCTTATGCATCGTTAAACGCCTGGAAAGAGATGTTGTTGTCTTGCCTATATACTGGTTTTTTTTAGGCTTACAGTCCCCAAGAGGGCATTTGAAGGCATAGACGACGTTGGTCTCTTTTAAAGCGTTCTGCTTTGTGTCTGGAGAATTTCTCATGAGTAGGCTAGCCGTTTTTTTGGTTTTATAGTAAATCGTCAGTTGTATCTTCTGATTTTTGTCTGTAGGGATAACGTTTCTACTGACAATATCTTTCAGGACCCTTTCCTCCGTTTTATGGGCTGTGGAAAAGAAGTTCCTGTAAAATTGTCTAATAGGGGGTATAGGTGTTGTGTTAGTTGTCTCTTCAGAGGTTGCATGGCGTTTCACTTTCCTTCTTATGATGTCTTCCACGAAACCATTGGAGAAGCCGTTGTTGACTAGGACCTGCCTTACCCTACAGAGTTCTTCGTCGACTTGTTTCCATTCTGAGCTGTGGCTGAGGGCACGGTCTACATAAGCGTTAACAACACTCCTCTTGTACCTGTCCGGGCAGTGAAACGCCATACAACCTCTGAAGAGACAACTAACACAACACCTATACTCAGGAGACAGGTTCGGTGTGATATCAACTCCTAGATCTTTCTCTCTGTCCGTTTCATTAAGTACTTCATCTCCAATTCTGTATCCTGTGTCTGGCCTCCTGTTTCCACTGCCTAGTTTCATTACTTTGCATTTACTCGAGTTGAACTTCATCAGCCATTTGTTGGACCATTGACTCAGTTTGTCTAGGTCATCTTGTAGCCTCCTACTATCGTCCTCAGTTTCAATCCTCCTCATAATTTTTGCATCATCGGCAAACATTGAGAGAAACGATTCTATACCCTCTGGGCGATCATTTACATATATCAGAAACAGTATAGGTCCAAGGACTGACCCCTGCGGGACTCCACTCGTAACGTCTCGCCAATCTGAGACCTCACCCCTCACCCTGACTCGTTGTCTCCTGTTGCTTAGGTACTCCTGTATCCAACGGAGTACCTTCCCTTTCACTCCAGCCTGCATCTCCAGCTTTTTCACTAGCCTCTTGTGTGGCACTGTATCAAAGGCTTTCTGACAATCCAAAAATATGCAGTCTGCCCACTCTTCTCTTTCTTGCCTTTTTTGTTGCCTGGTCGTAGAATTCAAGTAACCTTGTGAGGCAGGACCTGCCATCCCTGAATCCATGTTGGTGCTGTGTTGCAAAGTTCTTTCGCTCCAGGTGCTCCACTAGCTTTCTTCGCACAATCTTCTCCATCAGCTTGCATGGTATGCAGGTTAGGGACACTGGCCTTTAATTCAGTGCCTCCTGTCTATCCCCTTTCTTGTATATCGGGACTACGTTAGCTGCTTTCCAAATTTCTGGCAGTTCCCCTGTTGCCAGAGATTTGTTATACACTATGGAGAGTGGTTGGCACAGTTCTTCTGCTCCTTCCTTTAGTATCCAAGGGGAGATTCCATCTGGGCCTATAGCCTTTGTCACATCCAACTCTAGTAAACACTTCCTTACTTCCCCGCTGGTAATCTCAAACTCTTCCAGTGGTTCCTGGTTAGCTATTCCCTCTCTTATCTCTGGGATTTCTCCTTGCTCTAAGGTGAAGACCTCTTGGAATTTCTTACTTAGTTCTTTACACACTTCCTTGTCGTTTGTAGTGAATCCTTCTGCCCCTATCCTTGATTTCATAACCTGTTCCTTTACTGTTGCTTTTCTCCTGATGTTGCTATGCAACAATTTAGGCTGAGTCTTTGCCTTGCTTGCGATGTCGTTTTCGTATTGTCTTTCTGCCTCTCTTCTCATCCTGACATATTCATTCCTGGCATTCTGGTATCTTTCTCTGCTCTCCAGTGTCCTGTTATTTCTATAGTTTCTCCATGCCCTTTTACTTTGCTGCTTGGCTAGCTTACATCTCTGATTTAACCATGGGTTTCTCATCTTCATTTCACTGTTTTCCTTTTGGGCTGGGACAAACTTGTTTGCTGCGTCCTTGCACTTTTGCGTGATGTAGTCCATCATATCTTGGGCCGTCTTTTCCCTGAGCTCTGTTTCCTATGCTATATCTTTTAGGAATTTTCTTATCTGCTCATAGTTTCCCTTTCGGTATGCTAACCTTTTGGTTTCGGTATCCCTCCTCGAGTTCAATAACCCTTTTTCAATCAGGTACTCAAACACCAATACACTGTGGTCGCTCATTCCTACTGGGGCCTCAAAACCGATTTCTCTTATGTCAGAGTCGTTCAGGGTGAAGACCAGGTCGATTCTCGCTGGTTCGTCATTTCCTCTCATCCTTGTGGGTTCTCTGACATGCTGGGTTAAGAAGTTTCTAG
>NC_091185.1:24924274-24974274 GCF_040958095.1 Procambarus clarkii
AGAAATGCGGAACCAAGTTCCCATTCTTCAGGGCGTCTTAAGAGAGAAATGTTTCCCGTGAAACGAACCGGAAAAGGCAATTTGCGACACTTTACCATACAAAGAACAAGACAATATCAATTACACAATCTCATTACAATCAGACCATCACCAAAGACATCATGGCCATCAACACAAAAATAATCGACAGATGCAAAGGCAATGCAGTAGACATAGCCCAAGCACTACACATCAGACATTCATCTAAGTATTAATTGCCACCTTGTACATGTCACACCATCTACAGGATGAAGATAGGAGTCCCTGTAGTGTAGTGGTTAAGACACTCGCCTGGCGTTTCGCGAGCGCTTCGTCCTGGGTTCCCAACCTGGTATACTAGCTGGGGAGGATTTACTAGGCGTCAATCCTTAACTGTAGCCTCTGTTTACCCAACAGTTAAATGGGTTCCTGGTTGTTAATTAAACGATTTGGCGGGTTATATTCTGGAGAACATAGGATAAAGGACTTGCCTGAAACGCTACTCATGCTGGTCTCTCTCTCTCTCTCTCTCTCACTGCATGTATATATATATTTTGTACCTAGTAGCCAGAACGCAGTTCTTTGCCTACTATGCAAGGCCATAAGCCAAGTTTTTCAGAATTTCAATACTTTTCTCATTTTTTCTTATAAAATGACAAAGCTATTCATTTCATTATGTATGACCAAATTTTTTTTTAAATTTGAGTTAAAACTAACGTAAGTAAGTAATTATCAAAAGAAGGCACCAAACCGGGAAGGCTATGTAGCACCATCAAATGTGCGGAATAATCAGAGGGCGCTAAATATCACCAAGGATGCCAATACGAGAACAAAAACGCATAAGGCGAACGATATCAAAAGTATCCGAGTCACCAAGAATTCCACTGACGGACAGGCGACCGCGAGGGGCAGTCAGAAAGCAAGACACACGCTCGTCCTGGAAGTCAGGATATTCAAGAAGGACATGCACGACCGTAAGAGGGACAATGCAATTAGGACAATAAGGAGCAGGGTGGCGCTCCATCAAGTGACCATGGGTTAAGTGAGTATGGCCAATACGCAACCTCGCCAGAGCTGTTTCCCATCGCCAGATACGGTGGCAGGAGGACGGCCACGAGGAAACACAACATTTAAGAGTACGAAGTTTGTTACCAGTAACAGACGACCAAGAATCCTGCTAACAGGTAAGAATGGAGGAATGGATAACCGGGCAAAAGTCGGAATATAGAATACCTTTACGAGAGATGGGACAAGAGTGGACAGCTTCCTTGGCGGCAGCATCCGCACGCTCATTTAAAGACACACCAATATGGCTGGGAACCCAACAAAACTCAACCGACTTAAATTTATTGTGGACAAGAACCAGCCAATGCTGGATCTCGACAACTATTGGATGAACCGGATTAAAGGACCCGAGAGCTATGAGGGCACTACACAAGTCAACAACAACTACAAAGGAAGACTAACAACGAGAAATCAGGAGACGAAGAGCATAGAGAATAGCATAAAGCTCCGCTGTAAAGATGCTAGTCTCCGGAGGTAAGCGACACATATAAGTGCGATCAGGAAAAACAACAGAGTAGCCAACACCGTCCGCAGACTTAGACCCATCAGTGAAGACAGAAACGGAGCGGGAGTGAGAAGAAAAGTGCTCAAGGAAAAGGCGTTTTAGAACCGTAGGAGGGGTAAAAGCTTTAGTGATGCGGGTCAAGGATGTACAAAACTGCGGAAGGGGGACTCTCCACGGGGGCAAAGAAGGAACAACACGAGGAGAAACATTAGAAACACGAACGGAAAGATAATCCTGTAAGCGAGAAAACCGGACAGAAAGAGGGAGGTGGTGAAGAGGAACAGGAACCGCAGGAGGGGTAAAAGTTAAAGCACGACAGAGGCGAGAGGAAGGATGTTGTAAGGACCGCGTAAGATAGCGAAGACAGTAGCGATCACGGCGGTCCTGGAGAGACAGGAAGCCAGTGTCAACATACAAGCTAAGGACGGGAGTCGAACGAAAGGCACCAGAACTGAGGCGTAACCCAGTATGGTGCAAAGCATCAAGACGGCGAAGAGTAGAAGGACAAGCAGATGAGTAAGCAGGGCAACCATAATCGAGCGTAGACAGGACGAGAGAGGAATGTAAAGCAAGGAGAGTGCACCTATCCGCTCCCCAAGAAGTATGGGACAATACCCGAGGGAGGGCAAGGGCCTTAGAGCACTCAACACGGAGGTAAGAAATATGGGGAGACCAAGACAAACGAGTGTCAAGGAATAACCCCAAAAGCTTTGCGGAATCTTTGTACTCAAGGGGATGACCATAAAGTGACAAAGAGGGACGAAGAACGACCCGTTTCCTAGTAAAAGACATGGCACAAGTCTTAGAAGTAGAGAACTTGATGCCATGATCGGTGGCCCAAGACGACACGGCATCAATCGCAAGTTGAAGCCGGCGCTGAAGGAGAGGCGAATCATCACCCTGACAGCAAAGGGTAAGATCATCGACATAGAGAGCAGAGAAGACACCTGAAGGACGAGAGGAAAGAAGACCAATGAGGGCAACCAGAAAAAGAGTAGTGCTCAGAACACTACCCTGGGGCACACCTTCGTACTGCTGAAAAGAGGCAGAGAGAGCGGTACCAAGGCGCAGCTGAAAGAAACGACGAGAGAGGAAGCTGCGGAGAAAGACAGGGAGATGACTACGAAGGCCAAAAGAATGTAGCTGGGACAGAATATGATATCGCCAAGTGGTGTCGTAAGCCTTTTCTAGGTCAAAAAGGACGGCAACAACGGAGATCCTCACAGCAAAAGCAGTACGAATAAAGACCTCCAAGTTCACCAGGACATCTGTCGTGCTACAGCACTTGCGGAAACCAAATTGAGAAGGGGAGAGGAGGTGATGGTGTTCTAGGAACCACATCAGACGAACGTTAACCATACGTTCAAAGAGTTTGCAGACACAACTTGTGAGGGCAATAGGGCGAAAGTCCTTAGGGGAAGTTCCCAGAGACCCTGGTTTGCGAACAGGGAGGACAACGGCATCGAGCCAGTCCTCAGGGACTGACGACGAGTCCCAGATCCGATTATACAGACAGTAAATACCGAGACGTGCATGGAGGGAGATGGCGAAGCATCTCATAATGAATACCATCGGAGCTCGCCGCCGTAGAACCGCAGAGGGCCAGGGCAGAACGAAGTTCAGAGAGAGAGAAGGGATCGTTATAGGAAAGTCGAAGACGAGTGCAGAAATCTAAAGGACGAGTGCAGAAATCTAAAGGACGAGACTCAAGGGCAGGTTTACGAAGAAGGAAAGATTAGGAAAGATGAACACCAGAGCTAACAGAAGAAAAGTGGGAACCCAGTTCTGTAGCAACCTGCAACGGGTCCGCCACAAGAGTACCACTGAGGTGAAGGACCGGCGAAACATCGGGAACAAACTT
This sequence comes from Procambarus clarkii, assembly GCF_040958095.1. Lineage (NCBI taxonomy): Eukaryota > Metazoa > Arthropoda > Malacostraca > Decapoda > Cambaridae > Procambarus > Procambarus clarkii. The sequence goes on from NC_091185.1 coordinate 24,927,724, forward strand.
ACCCCTTATCTTGCGGATACGTTTCCAGATCTGTGGCAGGGGAGTTTCGGACGTAATTGTGGAGACATAAGATGCCCAATATTCACGTTTAGCCGTACGAATGGCCCTACGGGCCACCGAACTCGCTTTCCGAAAAAAAAATAAAAGAATCTGCCGTCTGCCGACGGCGGTGCCTCTTCCAGGCTGCACGCTTACAGCGGACAGCCTGAGCACAGTCCGCATTCCACCAGGGAACGCACTTCCGCGGACCCCGAGAGGAACAGCGAGGAATAGAGCGGAGGGCAGCGTCGAAGACAGTGTCATGAAAAAGGAGAGCGCGAGGGAGAGGTCAGAGAGAGCAGCACTGAGGGTAAATAGGTTCCAGTCCGCTTTAGCAAACTGCCACCTAGGGAAGGACGAAAAGAGAAAAAGGAAACAAGGATGGGGAAATGGTCACTGCCATGGAGGTCATCAAGAACCTGCCATGTGAAATCTAAGTAAAGAGAGGAAGAGCAAAGAGAAAGATCAAGACCGGAAAGGGTGCGAGTCCGAGAGTCAAAATGAGTGGGCTCACCAGAATTCAGAAGAGAGGATAAACGGCTCAAGAAGGCGACCTCGGGTATTCGTCAGAACATCACTCCAAAGAGAATGACGACAATTGAAATCACCCAGCAGGAGCACAGGCTCCGGCAAGGAGTCCAGGAGGTGTTTCAGATCAGGACGAGAAAGCAGGACACTCGGGGGAGATAAATGGAACAAACTGTGTACCATTTCCCCACAAAGATACGAGCAGCAGAACAATGGAGAGGCGAAGGAAAAAGTAAGGGGACAAAGGGAACATCAGTGCGAATCAAGAGAGCAGAAGAATTAGGAGCCCCAACAACAGCTGGGGGGGGGGAGGAGAGAAAGGAATAGCCACGAAAACGACCAGGACGAGCACCAAGCATCGGCTCCTGGAGACAGACACAAAGGGGCGAAAACCGCAAAATCAGAAGTTGGAGTTCGAGGAAATTGGCGTAATAACCTCGAATGTTCTTTTGAAGAATAGACATCGACGAGAAGAGAAAGGACAACAACAGAGAACAAGGAAGAAACAAAGACGAAAGAGCAATATAGCACGTTAAAGAATATCAGGGTCAGCAAAGTCAGGGTTAGGGGGCATAGGTAAACTGAGCAAAGACAGAGGAAAGGAAGCGAGAGAACAGACCAGAGGGGGGCGGGCATGGTCCGGAGGAGGAAGAGGAGGAGACAACGGAGAGGAGTAGTCAAGTGCAGCAGCAGAAAGAGGGGAGTGCACCTCAGCAAGGGCAGCAACCGAGAGGGAAGCGGGGGCCAAAGAAACCTCCATAGCAGGAACAGGGGGCGCAACCACCGAAATGGGAGGGGAAGGAGCGATAGAGGCAGAAGTAGGGGCCGAGGAAGAAAGCAAAACCTTCTTACCCGCTGGGGAGGAGGAAGGAGAGGAGCCAGGTTTACGCTTCTGACGTAAAGAGACAGGCGTCCCAGCAACTACGTACTGGGCAACAGATTCTAGCGTCTCAACAGGAGAAGCCGAACGAGAGCACACGCGACGGCCGTTTGGAGAGCGATGGACATCAGCCCACACTGACAGGCGGTGGGGAGAGTCAAGAGACAGAGGGGAAGGATGGGAAGGAGGAACAGAGGGAGACGAGGAAGGAGACACAGGAGACGAGACAGACTGGGTAGAAAGGAGGGGAACTCCAGACAGAGGACCAGGAGGTGGATCCTTCGGGACAGAACTCAAAGGAACAGAGGAGGGGGCAGTGGGCGTATCAGAGTCCAAGGCCCAGAAACGGTTGTGAGTCTGAGGAAGGTGGGAAGAATGAGGAGAGGAAGAGCACAACACGCGAGCATAAGAGATATTAGCATAAGGCGGAAGCCGGCGAACCTGGCGCCTTGCCTCAGGAAAAGATAAACGCTCCCGGTGCTTCAAGCTGAGGACGGCTGCCTCAAGCTTGTAATGGGCACACGCACGGGACGGGAGAAGGTAGGATGGGCCTCACCGCAGTTGAGGCAACGAGCTCGGGGAGAAGTGCACTCCGACTTAGAGTGACCTTCGCCACCACACAAAGGACAGAGAGAGACAGCCACAGAGCAGCGGAGGGCATCATGCCCAAACCTCCAGCACTTGTTACAGAGCCTAGGAGAAGGAATGTACTCCTGGACAAAGCACCTGGCACCAGCAAGAATGACAGAGGGTGGGAGGGTCCGACCATCAAAGTAATCTTCACAACCCGAAAAGGTTGACGGCGACTACCACGAGGGGGACGAATAAACGTGTCCACTTGGAGAATAGAATGGCCCTGGGCAGCAAGGATATGACGAATATCGTCGTGGCAGTCTCGCAGATCCCGAACACCGGTCGCAACATGGGAAGAAAGAGAATAGTGCCAACACTGGCGTTCAACTGAACGTTCTTTGAGACCCAAACAGGGGTCTCGCCAAGGCAGGATAAGGCAGCCAAGCGGGAAGCTGCATCCTCAGAAGGAGCAGCAACGACACGTGTACCGAGACGAGTGGGGTTGAAAGTAACAGAGGCATCCACGGAATGAACGAGATGTCGATGGAGGGAGAAATCGTCAGGAGGCGCAGAATCAAGAGGGAGGAGATCAAAATATTTGGCTCACAAAGCGGGACCAAACAAAGCTTGATAGGTATCAGAACGGGAAGGAATCGAGCGAGGGCGGCCGTGACGAAGACCGCGGTAAGAACCCCCAGAGAGAGGGGTTAAAAGGCGCAGTGGTCACAACTAGAGATGGAGCCGCGGCAGGGGACGAGGTAGTCACCACTGGGGGCTTGGGGCTCGACCCAACCACAGAGGAGGGAAGGGAGCCAAGGGGAGGAGTCAGAGAGGCCACAGGAGGAGCAAGGTCGGGGCACAATGCAGCGGAGGCTACAGAGCCCGGTCTTCCAACACGGACTGACTCGGGGGCTTGGTCGCCCACCCCACGAGCCTGAGAAGGTAAAGGGGAAACAGTACATATCATTGCTACGAAAAATCAACATTCATTCACGAATGTGCCCCCACACCCACCATGGAGCCACAATTAGAGGCAGGACACCCAACAAAAAGCTATCGCCGATCATGCCGGGGCCACCTAGGGGTGCGTTGTGAGTATACACCCCACAAACGCCACCTTAAGAACCGACAGTCCGTCGAGATCGGGTTCAGTGACGAAAGGGGGATTGACAATAAAAGGTTCCCCTCGCTCTCGACGTCGGGTACCACAGTTCTACGGGTGCAAGAGTATGCCTTCTCAGTCACCCGGGCGTCAAAATAGAAGAAGTCCAAGGGAATAACCAGAACAAGCAAAAGGTCGGCAGGAAACGGCAAGCAGATAGGAGAAGAGGGGGGAGAAAACGAAACAGAAGGAAAAGGAAATGGTGCTCAGCATAATTGGAGAGGACGGCAGCAGGAGCACAAGGCTAGAAAAGGACAGAAGACTGTCCCAAGGAGTATCACACTCTGGCCGCCGCCCACTAAGCCCCCCTCACGGCTACAACGAGCTGAGCGGGGAGGGGGGTAAAACTAACGTAGATATATGACCAAACCTAACCAACTCTACCTAACCTAACCTAACATATCTTAACCTTAACTAACATAACTAAATCAATAATTTATGTTCTTAACATAATATGATAATAATATTTAAAATAAACCAATTGGAAACAATTTATTGAAAATAAAGTAAATCACTCGGTCTAATAGGCAAATCGGGTCTTGCATAGTAGGCTGAGAAGTGTCTTCTGGCTACTAGGTACGACATATATATATATATATATATATATATATATATATATATATATATAAATATATATATATATATATATATATATATATATATATATATATGTATATATATATATATATATATATATATATATATATATATATATATATATGTCGTACCTAGTAGCCAGAACGCACTTCTCAGCCTACTATGCATGGCCCGATTTGCCTAATAAGCCAAGTTTTCATGAATTAATTGTTTTTCGACTACCTAACCTACCTAACCTAACCTAACCTATCTTTTTCGGCTACCTAACCTAACCTAACCTATAAAGATAGGTTAGGTTAGGTTAGGTAGGGTTGGTTAGGTTTGGTCATGTATCTACGTTAATTTTAACTCCAATAAAAAAAAATGACCTCATACATAATGAAATGGGTAGCTTTATCATTTCATAAGAAAAAAATTAGAGAAAATATATTAATTCAGGAAAACTTGGCTTATTAGGCAAATCGGGCCTTGCATAGTAGGCTGAGAAGTGCGTTCTGGCTACTAGGTACGACATATATATATATGTCGTACCTAGTAGCCAGAACTCACTTCTCAGCCTACTATGCAAGGCCCGATTTGCCTAATAAGCCACGTTTACATGAATTAATTTTTTTCGACGACCTAACCTACCTAACCTAACCTAACCTAACTTTTTTGGCTACCTAACCTAACCTAACCTATAAAGATAGGTTAGGTTAGGTTAGGTAGGGTTGGTTAGGTTCGGTCATATATCTACGTTAATTTTAACTACAATAAAAAAAAATTGACCTCATACATAATGAAATGGGTAGCTTTATCTTTTAATAAGAAAAAAATTTGAGAAAATATATTAATTAAGGAAAACTTGGCTTATTAGGCAAAATTGGCCTTGCATAGTAGGCTGACAAGTGCGTTCTGGCTACTAGGTACGACATATATATATATATATATATATATATATATATATATATATATATATATATATATATATATATATATATATATATATGTCGTACTTAGTAGCCAGAACTCACTTTTTGGCCTACTATTCAAGGCCCGATTTGCCTAATAAGCCAAGTTTTCCTGAATTAATATATTTTCTCTAATTTTTTTCTTATGAAATGATAAAGCTACCCATTTCATTATGTATGAGGTCAATTTTTTTTATTGGAGTTAAAATTAACGTAGATATATGACCGAACCTAACCAACCCTACCTAACCTAACCTAACATATCTTTATAGGTTAGGTTAGGTTAGGTAGCCAAAAAAGATACGTTAGGTTAGGTTAGGTAGGTTAGGTAGTCGAAAAACAATTAATTCATGAAAACTTGGCTTATTAGGCAAATCGGGCCTTGCATAGTAGGCTGATAAGTGCGTTCTGGCTACTAGGTACGACATATATATATATATATATATATATATATATATATATATATATATATATATATATATATATATATGTCGTACCTAGTAGCCAGAACGCACTTATCAGCCTACTATGCAAGGCCCGATTTGCCTAATAAGCCAAGTTTTCATGAATTAATTGTTTTTCGACTACCTAACCTACCTAACCTAACCTAACGTATCTTTTTTGGCTACCTAACCTAACCTAACCTATAAAGATATGTTAGGTTAGGTTAGGTAGGGTTGGTTAGGTTCGGTCATATATCTACGTTAATTTTAACTCCAATAAAAAAAATTGACCTCATACATAATGAAATGGGTAGCTTTATCATTTCATAAGAAAAAAATTAGAGAAAATATATTAATTCAGGAAAACTTGGCTTATTAGGCAAATCGGGCCTTGCATAGTAGGCCGAGTACGACGTTCTGGCTACTAGGTACAACATATATATATATATATATATATATATATATATATATATATATATATATATATATATATATATATATATATATATATATATATATATATGTCGTACCTAGTAGCCAGAACTCACTTCTCAGCCTACTATTCAAGGCCCGATTTGCCTAATAAGCCAAGTTTTCCTGAATTAATTTATTTACTATAATTTTTTTTTTATGAAATGATAAAGCTACCCTTTTCACTATGTATGAGGTCAATTTTTTTTATTGGAGTTAAAATTAACGTAGATATATGACCGAACCTAACCAACCCTACCTAACCTAACCTAACCTATATATATATTTAAGGTTAGGTTAGGTAGCCAAAAAAAGCTAGGTTAGGTTAGGTTAGGTAGGTTAGGTAGACGAAAAAACATTAATTCATGAAAACTTGGCTTATTAAGCAAATCGGGCCTTGCATAGTAGGCTGAGAAGTGAGTTCTGGCTACTAGGTACGACATATATATATATATATATATATATATATATATATATATATATATATATATATATATATATATATATATATTATATATATATATATATATATATATATATATATATATATATATATATATATATATATATATATATATATGTTGTAGCTAGAAGCCAGAACGTCGTACTCGGCCTCCTATGCAAGGCCCGATTTGCCTAATAAGCCAAGTTTTCTTGAATTTATATATTTTCTCTTATGAAATGATAAAGCTAACCATTTCATTTCGTATGAGTTAATAAAATATTATTGGAGTTAAAATTAACGTAGCTATATAACCGAACCTAACTAACTCTACCTAACCTAACCTATCTTAACCTAACCTAAACTACTGTTGGAAATAACCAACAGTTTCATACATCTTTGTATTTTTATACAAACTTTGTATTAACCACAAGTAGTTACTAAAGTTACTAACTTGTAGATTTAATCATCATGATTTATATTAAACATATTGCCAGATTCTTCCTAGTCAGAGTGACGACGCGAGGAATGACAGGCAGTAACATTGTAATAACCCGCCTTGTATTATCTCGACCGCGCACCCCGCTACTACCACTGAGCTATCCGTGCAATCTCCGCTCTTTCTATGGTAATAACAGATGCTATATCGATCTATAAGATGTTAACACTCGGGCCGTCATACGAAGACGTAAACCAGTATGCAGAAGAGAGAGAGAGAGAGAGAGAGAGAGAGAGAGAGAGAGAGAGAGAGAGAGAGAGAGAGAGAGAGAGAGAGAGAGAGAGAGAGAGAGAGAGAGAGAGAGAGAGAGGAAGAGTGAGGCAGAGAGAGAACGAGAGCAAGGGAGGGAGAACGAGAGCGAGTGAGGGCGAGGGAGAGTGAGACACTAGTGAGGGAGAGTGAGACAGAAAGATAGAGATAATCGTAGTCACAGCCTATCGTATGAGTTACGGAGTGACGCTGCCACCACCTTGAGTTACCGGACAGGGGACCGGAGTGAGATTCGTAGGTCTTGCAGATGGAATAACCTACCAGGACAGGTGTAGGGGACAATTGAACGGTACAAGGATCCTGGCCTGACACTCGAATAATCCTGACCACTTGGGAACTATAGAGTACACAAGAATAAGGCGGGACACACCCAATACTAACACCTCAACACGGAAGACGAACGGGGGGAGGAGTACTGGATAATTAAGAACACTAGGTCACTGGGGCAAAGGGGACGGTAGGCCCAATATCACTAAGACGAGGAACCATTAATACACATTTTATAACACTTAATAGATGACTTTATTTGAAATAATTAAATAAGACACTTCCTAACTATATTCCCTACTAGAGGCCAAGGGTACTGAATGAGGTGCTTTAGTACAAGAGAGCCGTACTTACTCGTATGATGTTCCACAGTTTTCCTGGAGATGATGTTCCTTCCCCGAGTCCACACACACACCTCCCTACTGGGCTGCGCCCACTCTACTGTCTGTAGCATGATCTCTTGCTCCCCAGCTGAACATGAGGATTTTGCATTTGATGTTTAGGGGTTAATCCCTGAAGATTATTATGACGGCATCAACTCTGACCTCTTTGTGATTCGATGACCGTTGACCTGACTCTATGGCTAACTTGTACACAGGTGTAACTTTTACATTGTCTGCCGCCGCCTGTCTGGCGCCTGTGGGTTGTTCATCCTCCACGTGGCTTGTTCATGCTGTTCTGATGTTCATGTTGTACTATGTACTGCTCTCTTGTTACAACATGAATTCTTTCCTCATTTAGTTGGATTTATAACAGAGTCCAGTTTATCATTTCTTTTACTAAAAATAGTTACTAATAAGTTTAATTTCGTAGCATACTACTGCTTATTGGAACTCCTTTATTTAGTTGATATCAAACATTCTAGAGGAAATTATTTTAATGTAAATGATATCACTTTATTTTCCTCAATTAGCTGCGTGACTTTAATAAACCAATTTATGTTGCGAGAAATTATATTTTAACACAGAAGAATTAAATGTGACATCAATACTCGTCACCATCTCTTTTTTCCTTAGTTAATTCCGATATACATTAATCTATTTACGTTCGAGATGTCTATCGAGAGCCGCACATGCGCAATCGGGAAGAAGAAGACGCGAGAACGTGACCAGCCACCACACGACTCGGACGCCATTAGTAGTGTGCAACAGAGAGCTAGGTTTTGATCGTACTTATTTCGCTCCCACGACCAATACAGCGGTGCCACGTCATATGGCACGTCACAGCCGTGTACCAGAGCTAGTATATCTGCAATTCCATAGTCAATGCCCTTCAAGCAGCAGCTGGAGGACGAAGGATTGCACAGTTCTCTACATCAACGGACACGCGGCTCGGCAACTATTATTTCCTTTTTTTTCCATGTAGCAACAGTTCACATTTAGGCTAGTTGTCGTTATGCCGTAAATAAAATAACAAACTTCCGTACGTGTCTTCTCTAACAGTTTTATAATCTAAATGGGCGATTATATTCAAATTTATGTAGAAGGAATTTACAGTGCTCGAACATAAATTGCACAGATATTTGCAGGAGATTTCTACAATGATCATCATACCTTTTAAGAAGATTTCCTTCATTTAGGATGTACTTGTAGTTTGTTATGTAGATTTCTACAATGTAATTGCCTTCCAGCTCCGAGTCGACGTCAACCGAGGTGCTAGGCTTCCAAACCTTCACGTGTAACAATTTGCTCGATGCAACACGTCGTCGGTGAAGCGTGGCAACCGATTACACTTCTTTAGATTTACAGCAAAGCTGTTTATGTTTATCCATAGTAATAACTCTGTAGTTATATTAGTGATCTCCTGAGATCAATTATACTAACCCATTGATTTACCATATACTGTACTATTCTATCCAGTAGTATATTGATGTGCATTTACCTCTAATAAATATTATATAATCAATCTTATTTACTTTCATAATTTATTTATTCTGGTGAAGAACCAGCACCAGAATAATGCTTGGGATGCATTAATCTTTTAGCATGTAAACCCCCAATTTTGTGCAGGTTAATTTGACTCCCTTTATATAAGAAATACAGTTTCACTAAGATCCATAGGACAATAGTTCTTGGTATCAGTTTAATCCATTGTCTCATTTTGTTTTCCACTTTTTCTCAAAAAGGGGTGGTCCTTCACAGCAATCGAATTATTTTATTTAATTAAAAAATAATTGGAGTCAGATATTCCCACAGCTACCATAACTGTGTCAATACTTTATGTTCCTAGTCTAATATAATATTAATAATTCAAATAAACCATTTGGAAACTATTTATTTAAAAACCGAAAATCACTCGGCCTATTAGGCAAATCGGGCCTTGCATAGTAGGCCGAGAAGTGCGTTCTGGCTACTAGGTACGACATATATATATATATATATTTATATTGTGACGATAATCTCCTTCAAGAGATTGAGCCTGCTCTTCCCTTCATAACTACGTCGTCACAATTATATAATACGACTATGGAAGAAATGTCCAACAACGACAACAACACCAGCAAGGCTTGCCAGGGTGAGCAAAACGTATGCAGCCAGCCACCTGTTCGAACTCCAACCACCAAACTACCCGTTGATCGCTACGGCTCCGCTGATTGGTCGCCGGTCTGGCTGCACCTGCCTCGCCCCCCCCCAATACTACCTGATGTCTGGGGTCGCCCCAACATCAGTCCTCAGAATGTTCAGTGCTTTCGTGGCCATCACACCTCCCAGCTAGACTCTAGCGTGTACTGAGAGAGGTGGTGGCTTTAAGCCAATATTCCAGCACCTCCCATTTTTACTTTGTATTGCACTTCTTGTTATTTTGCCTTAACGTAACTTTTCATTGTGTCATCTAATTATTCTTATTATTTTGATTGATTTTATTATAAGAATTTGTTTGTGCATTTTATTCATGTTTTGATTTATTTAACGTAATTAAAATTTCATTGTTAAAGTTTACTTGTGTTTTGTGTGTCTTCTCCTTACCTTACCACAGACGAAGTTCCAGTTTTTTCTATTTTTTTTTATAACTATGTGACGAGGCCATACCCCTAGCCTTAAACAGCCGAACACCAACGCGTTACCGTCACAAGTTATATGGGGGCCTGTCCGGGATCTTCACTCAGGTACTGGTGCCAAGTGGTAATTTATGGTAAGCGTATTTAACTTTGTTAACGTAGCTTTACTATTTTTCATTCAATTTCATTTTTTATAAGGTGCGGTGTATTGTGCATTACGAGAGTAACATATAGTGAAGGTGAGACAACTTTGGATTACGTGGTGACTGTAGGCCGCAGTCATACTCTTAATTGGTCATCTCTCCCTCCGTGTTATTACTCGTGTTTACCATCTATGTCCCTTGAATATTTCTCATTCTGACAGATCATCATATTGGTACCCTGGTACTGTGGTCTGCCCCGGGTCAAGAGTACCCAATCTTCTGCAATCTGACTGTAGGAGGACAAAGAGGGCCATAGTTCCTCTAGCTCGAACTTTAGTTGCTGAATTGGGACCTCAGCAGCAGTTCTCGTCACCAGTTGACACCTCGCACCCCTACACGTCAGTCAGAGATGATGATACATACAACGGTAGGGAATTAGCTTATTTTTTCAGAGCACAAAAGTTCGCTAATTCTGTAAGTATCATATTAAATTCAGTGGGAAAAACTTGCTTTATGTCCTATAGAGACTTGGCAAGGTATGCCTACATCCTTGGACTACGAATTTTACTTTTGAAGCATTTAACTGTTTCATTTGTTTTCGAAACTTTGTTTCATTTGTTAGTAGGATTTTCTTGCCCTTATTCTCTTACATGAGTACCGGGTACAAGATTTCCTGCGCCCTTGATTTAATTTAATCATTTAATATCTTTCACTTAACGTTAATTGTTAAAGATCACACAGGATAGGTACCAGTTGCCACGTTGTCCTGTTTCTGACATTTCACTATTGAATATTCGTGTACCTTTATTTGCTAATTTCACCATGTTTCGTCTCCAAACTTTCCGTGCAAATCCAGCAGGTGAAATAGGAACTTTAAGTCGTGCCAAGAGGACTGAATTACAAACTCTTGCACATGAGTATCAACTAGAAGTTCCCTACCAAGCCAACAAAAATGACCTACACAACCTGTTGCTGGATTACTATTTAGAGCAAGGTAAGATAGACTCTGAAACTCATGAAACTTACTATATTGCAGATAAAACTGACTTGGCAACGATGAAACTTAAACTAGAGCTGGCTAAGATTGAACGTGAGCAGCAAAGGGAAGCCCGCGAACAACAAGAACGAGCGGCTGCCATACGGAGGGAAGAACAAGAACGCGAAGCTGCTTTGAGGAGGGAAGAACATGAACGTGGACTCGCCCTCCAGGAACGTGAGGTTGCACTACTCCAGGAGCGGGAACGAGTACAACTTGAAACCAAACGACGCGAGTTGGAGATGCAACGCGAACATGACAAACAACAAGCGACTCTGGCTCTAGAGTGTCGTCAACGTGAAATCGCCTTGGAAACTTCACACTTCACTCAACGCCAACAAGCTACTGCCAATCTTCCCGTCAGTTTTAATATATCACATGCAAGTAAGTTAATGCCATCCTTTGTAGAAGCAGAAGTTGATGTGTTTTTCACCACCTTTGAAACCCTTGCTAATCAACTCAGTTGGCCTGTCGACCAATGGGCCACACTTCTCAGAGTCCATCTTACAGGTAGAGCTGCAGTCACACTCAGTACTTTGGCGTCTGAGAATGACTACCACACTCTGAAACAAGCAGTGTTGGACGCCTACCTACTTTCCACAGAAAGTTATAGAAGGAAATTCCGTGACCACCTGAAGGCAAGTACCACTACCTTCCTTGAGTTTGCTAACACGAAACGGAGGTATTTCATGAAATGGCTGGAAGCAGCACATGTCTCTACTTTTACAGAACTCGTCAACCTGATGCTTGTTGAAGAATTCTTGAGACGTGTGCCACCTCCTGTCCGCCTCTACTTAGCAGATAAAGAAGAAACCGACTACCTGAAGTGTGCTAAGTCGGCTGACACTTACAGCCTCATCCACCGGCTGACACCTGAACCATCCTCCAGTAAGAAGTCGTGGTACAGTTACGAGAAGGTGAACCCCGATCAAGCTGGTTCACAACTGTACTGCAAGTATTGTAGACTCTATGGACATACCATAGACAAGTGTGGTAAGTCTCAATACAAGGGAACCACTGACCAACAACGACCCAAACCAACTCCTCCTAAGTCCGGTAAGCCTGTGATGAATGTTGGTGTTGATGTTAATGATCTTTCTCTTTTCAGTAACCACCTGTATACTGGAACTGTCTCTGCCAACGGTTCAAACCCGGAGGGACGTTTCAAATTGAAGATCTTGAGGGACACAGCGGCTCTACAATCGATCATCTTGAAGTCGGCTGTGCCCAACATAGTCTACACCGGGGAAACAGTCTTCATCACTGACCTCACTGCTACCACTCCATACCCTCTCGCCAGAGTCCACCTGGATTGTCCCTACGTGAACGGGGAAGTCCAAGTCGCCGTCAGGGAAAAGCCTTTTCCCATGCCTGGAGTGCAACTTCTCCTAGGCAACGACTTGGCAGAAGACCTGCAACCGACCAACCTGATCGTCATGGACAAACCCCAGGTGTGTAACTCTGTGCCAATAAATCCTATTCTTGAGTATGTTCCAGCAGAGGTTCAAGAGAGTGATGAAGTTTCTCCTCCGGTTCTCGTGACCACCCGTGCACAAGCCGCACGTCCACAGCCAGCTGACTCTACTGCTACCGCTGTCCCTCAAGACCCTCAGAAACTACCCCCGCATCTGACCAAGTTGGAGTTCCGTAAGTTGCAGAGGGAAGATCTTACTTTAACACCATTGTTTTTCCAGGCTGAGACTCAACCCGACAGTATTCCTGGGTTCTTCCTAGAGAACGACTTGCTCTACCGCAGATATAGACCCAGTAAACTGAAGGAGGAGGACGATTGGGCCAACATCGAACAACTTGTGATTCCCACCAGCCTGCGGCCCACTATTCTACACCTGGCCCACGGAGCATTCTCCCACTACGGCTTCAACAAGACTTACCATGGGATTCGTCAAGACTACTACTGGCCAGGTATGGTAAACAACGTCAAACAGTACGTAAAACAGTGTCATACATGTCAGATGGCAGGCAAACCGAACGTCTCCATTCCCAGAGCACCACTGATTCCCATACAGGTGCCTGCGGAACCTTTCCACAGACTCATAATAGACTGTGTTGGTCCTTTACCTCGGACCAGTTCAGGTAACGCCTACATCCTAACCATCCTGTGTCCTACCACCAGATTTCCCATAGCAGTTCCAGTGAAGAACATCACGGCTGCTACGGTTATCAAACATCTATTGAAGATCTTCACTCAATACGGATTTCCCAGGGAGATTCAAAGTGACTGTGGCACCAACTTCACCAGTGATCTCTTCAAAAGGACACTGGAGGAGTTCAACATCAAACAGGTATTGTCCAGCCCCTATCATCCTGCTTCACAGGGTTCTCTTGAACGTAGTCATCAGACCATCAAAGCACTCTTGAAAAAGTTTTGTAGTGAAACCTCAAAGGATTGGGATAAGCAGATTGACCTAATAATGTGTATTTTCAGAAGTCTCCCCAATGAGTCCCTAGGAGTATCTCCTTATGAGATGCTCTACGGCCGTAAGTGCCGTACTCCCCTTAAGGCTTTCAAAGACTCTCTCAGAGATGCCACCTTCAGTGAGCATCAGAATGTGCCCCAGTTTCTTCAAAACCTTCAACACATTCTAGAGAGAGTCCACCGCTTTGCCCATGATAATCTATTGAAAGCCCAGGTGAGAATGAAGACTCATTACGACCAGACCAGCAAAGTAAGAAAATTCAAGCCGGGAGACTTCGTCCTTGCCTATTTCCCTATCCCAGGTTCACCTTTACAAAACAGATTTTCAGGACCCTACTGCGTCAAAGAGTGCAGAAGCAACAACACATACGTCATAGAGACTCCAGATAGGCGGCGGAAGACCCAGCTGTGCCACGTCAACCTCCTGAAGCAATATAATGGTACTCCTCCCACTGTCTTGACTAACTATTCCACATTCACAGAACCCTACATCCACAGTGAGACCATCCCGGCTTCTTCTCCCGAAAGCACTGACAAGGAGTCGGCGCTTTCTAATTCCAAAATCCTTAATGATCTTCCCAAATGCTTTCAGGATAATACTCGTGCTCCTATGCCCTCTTCTAATTCCACTCTCACCTCGTCAGATAAACCCTTCATCCTCCATGTCGACGCTAGGGGTACCGACGTTGGTGGTGTCGTGATGCAACAACGAGGCGAGAAGAATACACCTGTCAGCGACTACTGCTACAAGGATCTACGGAACAATTGGCAAGGAGCTTCTCTTCCTCATCCTGAAGCTTCAGCACTTCACTCCACACCTGAAAAGTGCTCGGTCCACCATCAATACGGACCACACCACCCTACACCTCCTGCAGCACGCCCACTTCTCATCTCAACGTCTTCTACTATGGGCTTGCTACCTGCAGAAATTCAACCTGGAGACACGCTATACCAAGAGTCTGACAACATCTTAGCCCATGATCTCTCCAGAGTTTATGAAGTAGAAGCGACTCCATCTAATACTCCACCACATAACGACGTACTTCTTCCAGAACCGCAGGCTTCGGGGGAGAGTTGTGACGATAATCTCCTTCAAGAGATTGAGCCTGCTCTTCCCTTCATAACTACGTCGTCACAATTATATAATACGACTATGGAAGAAATGTCCAACAACGACAACAACACCAGCAAGGCTTGCCAGGGTGAGCAAAACGTATGCAGCCAGCCACCTGTTCGAACTCCAACCACCAAACTACCCGTTGATCGCTACGGCTCCGCTGATTGGTCGCCGGTCTGGCTGCACCTGCCTCGCCCCCCCCCAATACTACCTGATGTCTGGGGTCGCCCCAACATCAGTCCTCAGAATGTTCAGTGCTTTCGTGGCCATCACACCTCCCAGCTAGACTCTAGCGTGTACTGAGAGAGGTGGTGGCTTTAAGCCAATATTCCAGCACCTCCCATTTTTACTTTGTATTGCACTTCTTGTTATTTTGCCTTAACGTAACTTTTCATTGTGTCATCTAATTATTCTTATTATTTTGATTGATTTTATTATAAGAATTTGTTTGTGCATTTTATTCATGTTTTGATTTATTTAACGTAATTAAAATTTCATTGTTAAAGTTTACTTGTGTTTTGTGTGTCTTCTCCTTACCTTACCACAGACGAAGTTCCAGTTTTTTCTATTTTTTTTTATAACTATGTGACGAGGCCATACCCCTAGTCTTAAACAGCCGAACACCAACGCGTTACCGTCACAATATATATATATATATATATATATATATATATATATATATATATATATATATATATATATATATATATATATATATGTCGTACCTAGTAGCCAGAACGCACTTCTCGGCCTACTATGCAAGGCCCGATTTGCCTAATAAGCCAAGTTTTCATGAATTAATTGTTTTTCGACTACCTAACCTAACCTAACCTAACTTTTTCGGCTACCTAACCTAACCTAACCTATAAAGATAGGTTAGGTTAGGTTAGGTAGGGTTGGTTAGGTTCGGTCATATATCTACGTTAATTTTAACTCCAATAAAAAAAAATTGACCTCATACATAATGAAATGGGTAGCTCTACCATTTCATAAGAAAAAAATTAGAGAAAATATATTAATTCAGGAAAACTTGGCTAATTAGGCAAATAGGGCCTTGCATAGTAGGCCGAGAAGTGCGTTCTGGCTACTAGGTACGACATATATATATATATATATATATATATATATATATATATATATATATTTATCTAACTTTATTTGAAAATGTCATTACACAAAAAAAGTTACAATATTTTTTTTTTTTTTTTTTTTTTTGAGATATATACAAGAATTGTTACATTCTTGTACAGCCACTAGTACGCGTAGCGTTTCGGGCAAAAACTTTCTGATTACATACATATTGATTACATGCAGGGTACAAGGCTGTTTGTCACAAGTTGAACAGCTCCTCCAGCTCCTCAGATGGCGGGCAGGAACCGTGGATGCAGTGAGCATTTCCTCTCTGGATTGCCACACTAAGGCGCTGAAAAAGAAAACTGGCAGCTCTAGGGTCTCTAGTTGTTTCGATTAGCTTAGACCCCAACTCCTTCAAAAAGCTAGCAGCACTTTTACCCCAGGCACCAAGTGTCTCGAGGCAATGGGGACAAAATTGTAGTGGTGCTCAAGGTCTCTGTATTTACGTGACTTGGCCGCTTCCCGGTGATTGGCAGCTCCTCCTGCTTGTGTAGCACTGAAGTCAACATAGGTATTGGCTAAAGTTGAAACGCAAGTGTAGTCCCACACCAACTGTCTACCATTCTTCCAGGGGTTCACCGTAATTCCGTCTGGGCGACCGACAGGCTCATCAGAGTTGCGGGACATTAGGTAACGGGGCTCTCTCTCTGCTGGACAACTGGCTGTGGTAAGGCTTCTCTTAATAATGTCTTTAACCTCGCCGTGTCTTGCATGCCATCCTCCCGTCCTTTGGCAAAGAAGGCCATGCCGTCCATATCTGTCGGCCTCTGCCTCGCCGCAAATACACCTGTATTCGGTGTGGATTGGGGCAGCTAGGCGGAGAGCCACGGCAATTCGGAGGGCCTGCGGTGCGAGACGGGTGCCGGTTGCTGACATTGGGGTTGCTAATAGGAAATCACCTGCATGGGGAGCTGCTACAGCTCTAAGTCGGGCATATATATATATATATATATATATATATATATATATATATATATATATAAGTGAAGAGATCTCTTCACTAAGTGTATATATATATATATATATATATATATATATATATATATATATATATATATATATATATATATATATATATATATATATTTTGGTAGCAGTCTTTCCTGTAGGCATATATTATTAAATATGACCGAAAAAGTAAGATTAATAATTCTAACACGAATTTTCTCAATCTTTCGTACATTTCTTTTCACTGTTGGAGGTAATTCAAAAATTAATTCTCCAAAATTCATTTTTATTTCTAGTCTGACGCGACACGAGCGCGTTTCGTAAAACTTATTACATTTTCAAAGACTTTAGTTTACAAATACACAACTGAATAGAACTTACGCATCTCCGATTTTGTTTATATCTACATTTGAGTGAGGTGGATGGGGTGAGGTGGCATTAATAGGGTATTAATTTCATCAACAAACATGTTGATGAAATTAATACCCTATTAATGCCACCTCACCCCATCCACCTCACTCAAATGTAGATATAAACAAAATCGGAGATGCGTAAGTTCTATTCAGTTGTGTATTTGTAAACTAAAGTCTTTGAAAATGTAATAAGTTTTACGAAACGCACTCGTGTCGCGTCAGACTAGAAATAAAAATGAATTTTGGAGAATTATTTTTGAATTACCTCCAACAGTGAAAAGAAATGTATGAAAGATTGAGAAAATTCGTGTTAGAATTATTAATCTTACTTTTTCGGTCATATTTAATAATATATATATATATATATATATATATATATATATATATATATATATATATATATATATATATATAAAATGTCGTACCTCGAAGCAATTCACATAAGAATAGAACAACCTACCACGAACACCCAAATCTCGGAACTATTTACTCTACCCACCATGAGAGTAAGGACAAGACCAGAACATAATGATGCCAACACAGAAGACAATGTCCAACATAACATGCCAATTACACTGGATTAATCTTTGTATGTAGATAGGGGCTGCCTCGTATGGGCCAATGGGCCTTCTGCAGTTGCCTCTGTTCTTATGTTTCACCCCACATTTATCCCTTATGTGTCCCCCCATGTTTTCACCTTTATTATCTTTATCACCTGACCCAGTGCGGGTATAAAATCAACCAGCATTGTAAGATCTCTTCACTTGAGAATGAACCATGGAGGTTCGAAACGTTGTGCAAATTGTATAAATAAGTGTAATACATTCTATAGTAAATCACTTCTTTTCTTCACCTTAAAAGTACGAAAATGAGTTTTGGAGAACTCCTATTTCAACTAAGCCCTGATGCTAAGAAAATAGTTAGAGGGATAGAAGCCCTAAACCAGAAAATAATAAATACAGAATATGCGGTCATATTCAATGAAACATGTTTGAAAGAAAACCTGCTGCCAGTATACACCAATATATATATATATATATATATATATATATATATATATATATATATATATATTGTGACGGTAAAGCGTTGGTGTTCGGCTGTTTCAAAAGCTAGGGGCAGGGCCTCGTCACATAAAAGAAAAAAAAAAGAAAAGCTGGAGCTTTCGTCTGTGGTAAGGTAATGGGAAGACACACAAAACACAAGTAAATTAACAATGAAATTTTAATTACTTTAGAAAAACAAGACATGAATAAAGTTAAGCACATAAAATATAAAAGACAAGTCAACAAACAAAATAATATGAATAATCACTGGCAGATGAAAAGTTACGTTAAGACAAGTGAGTTACAGTGAAAGCAAAATATAATATTAATGGAGCTGGAATATTGGCTTCGAGCTGCCACCTCCCTTAGTACACGAAAGCCAAGGCTTAGTCTACCAGCGAGAGATGTCAACTGCAAGGAGCACTGAGATATTCTGACAAAACTGGAGCACTGCAGCCCAGACATCGACTTGTGGTGGAGGGCGGAGGGCAGGTGCGACGGGACACCAGCCAATCAGCGACAGGCAGGCAAAGGACGAGCAGTTTGCTGGTTACGGCGGTGGTAGCTAGCAGGTGTCACTGTGTGCTGGGTACGATTTGCTCTCTAAGCAAAACGTTTGGCGATACTTGCTGGATGTATCTTCCATATTATTTTGTATATTTACGTACTGATGAAGGGAAGAGCAGGCTCAATCTCTCTTGAAAGAGATTATCGTCACAATATATATATATATATATATATATATATATATTATATCTATATATATATATATATATTAGTATATTTTGGTAGCAGTCTTTCCTGTAGACATATATTATTAAATATGACCGAAAAAGTAAGATTAATAATTCTAATAGATAGATACAGCGATAGCAGGCGGCTTGACGTTTGCGAGGCACTACACATCAAGAAGTCAACACCAGCAATCAACAGCCAATTATTGCACAACTATATTCTACCCACCTCAAGACTCCGCTCCAATATAGAAGCATCAAGAAATATGGACCAATAGGCTTTCTACAAACACTTCTATTCAATACCCATTGTTTCTGTTCTGTCTTGTGTTGATACTTTTAATACCCTATTAATATCCCCTCTTGTTCTGTCTTGTGTTAATGCCACATCACCCCTCCCACCTCACTCAAATGTAGATATAAAATCAGAGATACGTAAGTTCTAATCAGTTGTGTATTTGTGAAGTCTTTGAAAATGTAATAAGTTTTACGAAACGCGCCCGTGTCGCGTCAGACTAGAAATAAAAATGAATTTTGGAGAAGTGATTTTTGATTTACCTCCAACAGTGAAGCGTAATGTACGAAAGATTGAGAAAATTCGTGTTAGAATTATTAATCTTACTTTTTCGGTCATATTTAATAATATATATATATATATATATATATATATATATATATATATATATATATATATATATATATATAAATCAAAATGTAAATGTTCGTTTGTTCAAAATCGCTAATCTCCGAAAGTTCTTCACTAATTGTTTGAAATTTTCGCACAACGTTCCACTTGCATCCGAGCATGTTTTTTTATGCATACTATGTTGATATCACGTCTGTGACGGAAAAAAATGCTTTTTCTGAAAAACTCTGTTTTTCATGTGTTTTTCATGTGAGGGGAAATATTCAAAACACCTCTTACCGATTGCTTTGAAATTTTAACACAACGTTGCATTCGAATTGGATCGTTCGCGCCATCTGTGGTACGTAAGAGCAACACATGCTGTAATCTCCGAAAGTTCTTCACTGATTATTTTTAACTTTTGACACAACGTTGCATTCAAATAGGCGCGTCTTTTTATATACCTACTATATAGATGCCACCCCTGTGACAGGTAAAAACATGCGTCTTTGAAAAACAGCGCCCTCTGTTGTTCATAATAGCAACATGCACGATATACTAAATATGTCACAAATTCCATTTCGAGGTTTCCGATAGCATTGATAAATTTTATTTTCATAGATTTCGATTTATTTGATTTGTTAAGGAATTATTTTGAGTGACATTGTATTGGAATTGAGCTGTGTTGTTTGCCATACCGTTCATTTCGTAAGTATAAGTATGCATGCCACACCTGTGACAGGTAAAACTATGCTTTTCTTGAAAAACAGAGCCATCTGTGGCATTACTAGAACACAAACAAATCCTGAATGCGGAACGATGCCGCACAAAAGTAGGCAAGGCAGCGACACGTCAGGTTCTGGTGATCGTCTTGGGACATGTGCCAGAAACATTCAGTCTTGGAAATTGGGAACATACGGACAGAGACCAATCGTTCCAGAACCCCTGCGCTGCTTAAGGTGTCAGAAATACGGCCACCATCAATCACGCTGCACCGGACAGGAGAGATGGTGAGTGTGCAGCCTGAGACATCCAACCAAAGACTGTATAGCCAAGCACAAGGCAAACCAGACCACAACAGCCAAATGTCCAAATTGTGGAGGCAAACATCATGCCTGGAGCACAACCTGCTCTGTGCTGAAAGAAAAGATGCAGACAGCTCAGGCCAGGATAAACACACACACTAGTACTACATACACCAACACCAACGTCTGGAACACTCGTGCACAGCCACAACGCACACCCAATCTCATAGAGCAAAATTTCCCGAATCTATTAATTCCAAATCAGAAAATACACAAAAGTGCTGCAGAAATACAGCAAATGCAAAAGAGCAAAACACAATTACTTTCGGAATCAACACAACAAATATACAGTTTTACCGAGGTCCAGCTGAAAAACATAGTGAAGAACATGACAGAAACCATTATCAATTGCCCACAGATGACGCAGAACGCCTCACAACAACAGACTCAAGAAATCACTTGTGTGATAATGGACAAGATCGTGCAGCAGACCACATTTACACAAGAAATAGACAGTCCGGGACAAGATGGAGCACAAGAGGACAAACAACGCAACATGGACATACAGACTACCAACAACAGTCGGGTAGTCAAGACACCAGAACATCAACACTTACAAAAGCAACTGCAAGAAGCAGTGACCACCCAAGATCAACATAATCTTACAACACAAGAGACAGACAACAACAGCCAATGCAGTCTGATATGCAACACCAACAAAGACGTATTGAACAGCAGAGGTGCACAGGATCCAACAACTCAAGAAGCAGGCATGAACAATCAATGCAGCCCAATATGCAGCAACATCAAAAACGAAATACTGGATGGGCGAGATGCACAGATTCTGAATACACAATTAACAGCCACGAACAATCAATGCAGTCCGACATGCAGCAGTACCAACAACAAAGCGATGGACCACAGTTATGCACAGATTCCAACAATGCAGGGGATAACCACGAGCAATCAGTGCAGTCCGATTTGCGACGACACGACTTGCGAGGTGGAGAATATAGAGGTCAATTCCGAAGAGGAGTTCTACTAGAACAGGCAACACCAACCGAAACCGTCGTCTGACCATTACGAATACTGCAGTGGAACATACAAGGTCTTGGAAATAAAATCCACACTCTTCAGGAGGCTGCAATCAGCACAAATGCAGATATAATCGTGTTGGAAGAAACTCTTTTCCCAGCCACGAAATCCTTCAGATTAGCTGGATATCAGCACTATGTTATACAGTATGAGCAGGGGAAACAATGAGGGTTAATGACCCTAGTCAGGAACACCATATCCAGCAAGAAAATAGACCCTGTGTCATGTGGGGATGGAGTAGAGGTATGTTACGGCCCTCTCGGGACGCAACGGGGTTCTTGCTCTGATGTTGTTAGAGGAAGATATAGGTATCCGTTCCCAAGCCAGTAGTGGCTATCAAGGGATGAGATCCGTGACGCAAGTAACTTAAAAGGGAGTAGGGAAAGAAAGTTAAGAACTTAATATAATATAATATAACCATCACCATTTAAATATATAGAAATAAAACGTACACAAGGGGGAGGGGCATTAACACTATGCAAGGGGATTATTCACTGTAGTCTTCTGCTGAAGACTCTGGTGCCACACCACTTTCGGTGCCGATTCCTTGGTGCTCTCTTCGTGGCCTTAAGACGTGTCCTCTGAGAACGCCGAGTCTACCCTGGCCACAGGTCAGCCACAACACAGGTCCACTGGGGGCACCGTCGTGGAGGCCGTCAACCACACGTCCAGCAGGTCTGCTGGCAGGTACTGAGCCAACAAGGCTGGTACGGCCACTCCACGAACGATAAAAGGGGTACGCCCTAGACAGGAGTCTCGTGTGATATCACCAATCACCCTCCTGTCCTCAATACTCCAGTGGATTATCGTCTCCGACCGTCGGTCCCGGGTAAATCCTTCCACTGCCACTCCACTGGCAGGCTTAACACACCACAGTGTTCTTCCGGGGGGACGACGTCACGACAGCTGCAGCAAACTTCACTGTATGGAGACTGGCTGCCTCGGGTAGACTGACTCCACCTTCAACACAGTGGTCCCAGGTCGGCTCTGTAAGCAGACACGTCATTAATAACCGGGACACTAATACACCACACTCACAGGCTCAGATACAAACGCCCGACATATCCACTCCATAGATGGCGCTGTCGTCGGAGCACCACCTCACCAGAGGTCAGGAGCGGCGGTGTTGAGCGCTGAACCAGACTGGAAACTGGTCCTCGAGGCCAATACACGCTGTCCTCACTAGGTGTCGTCGTTCGTTTGGCGGGGGTTTCGGGAGCTGACCCACAGATGGCGTGTTTGTCACTGCTCCCGGCTCGGACGCTGAATCCGGGTTCGTAACACCTCCCCACCAAAAAGAATTTGGTTTGGGGTTCTATAAAAAACACAAACCAAATTAGCAGGGCGACACAACTCCAAATGGACTTACTTATACTATGAACTGGAGTGATGAGGCTGTCTTGTCCACAGAACTGTCCTACTGGGCAATTCCGGCACAATGGGAACTTGCAGATTGAAGGCGATGATCTGCCTGACGTAATCTTCCACGTCTCCCACGTCTCCACTGCGATGTCAAGCAGGGGCATCATCTCACCTCTCTCGAATACGGATTGGTTTCGACACGATCTGGGGTGACTCGACACTTCCCTATGTCGTGGCACCGATGATGGCTGACCACAGACGGCATTTCTGGTGCCAGTCCGATGGTCCTTCAGGGAGACGGGAACCTGAAATACAGAGGTCTGATAATTCAGAGTGATAGCGACAGTGGGCAAGGCAGTACTTACTACATACTCTTCTACTAGGCCCGCACCTAGTTCCAACAGGACTGCTTGCTCACCGAAGATGGCATTCGCTCTGCCCCCGTCAGGTCGACCAACGTTCCGTATAACGCTGTGTTGAGGCTGAGCAGTCACGCGGGGGGTGTCAACCTGTCGGAAACAGTCACTCCTATTATCACATATCGTACCTCCTGTATCATCTATTACCTCCCAGGTCCCTTCAACTGCAACCCTTGCAGTACAAATCTCCAATCCCTGGGACCTCTTCACGATGTTCATGGGAGCTATCATTCTTCGGGTCGTCCACTGATCCTTACTGAGAACACTGGGAACACATATGAGAACAAAACAAAATACCGGTAGGAAACATTTGGTAAGTCGAGGGATAAGTTTCCTGAGCTTGTCATGTCCATAGCCGGCACCATCCACTAGCCTGGCTTGGACAGAAGAGGGCACTAGACCTTTTGAACACACCTCACATACCTCTGACGTCTGGGGAATCTCTGGCTGGTCCACTACACGCTGTAACTTGCCATACCGCAAGCACACATCCGCCTTCGCTCCAGACTCGTTGGTATCCGTGGGTGCCTGCACACGAGGCCTCTCTTCTAGCTCAGGTACTTCTGCCATCGTAACCTCATGTTCCTTGTCGAGAGAATCAGGAGACACTGCTAGATAACTGTCGATCTGCGGGGGAGAGGACAAATTAGACATGTTCAAATCCGGGTCTGTCTCTACCTAGACATTACCATTGCCTGTAGACACCTCAGACTTTGCTGTTCCGGTAGACTCGTCCGCAACCTTGGGAAGATTGATGCTCCAATCTGTCACCAAGTCGTTGGCTAGTACCACGTCAATCCCAGCCACAGGGAGGGTATCGACTACTGCCAACGCACATGTGCCGCTGAAATAAGGCGAGTCGAGATGTACTGGCACTAAGGGGGCGATGTACTGCGTCCTTGGAAACCCAACCAGGATAACCTCTGGTCTCCCATCCACACTTACTCCCTCGGGTAACGAGCTCTTCATGATCAGGGACTGGGCTGCTCCACTATCTCTGAGCACTACTACAGATCTACCAGTATGATCACTCGTTACATACCCGGTTGAAGTGTGAGGGGCCAACAAACTTGGTCCTTCCTGCGTCGTCGTCGACTGGTTTCCTACTGGTGGTGTAACACAGCTCATCAACATCACCTCCCTTCGTGCGCTGCCACCTCTTCTGCCTCGGCACCTAGCAGCTATGTGCCCTTTCTGCCCACAAGTCCAGCACACCATATTCCTCCTCGGGCTCCGGTGTTTCGGACTACTAGGACTTGTTCTTCGGGGGCTACTTGGGGGCGTCTTCTTAGCGCTTCGTGTGACGGGTCTTTCTTCTTCTTCGTCGTGAGGTCTGTCAAACCGGCGCTGGTAATTCCTCGGGACGTACTTAGCAGACGGCCTATGAGTCAGGATATACTCTTCAGCCATGGTGGCTGCTGCACTCAAGGTCTCTACCTGCTGTTCCTCTAAGTACGTCTTGAGGTCTCCAGATAAACAATCCTTGAAGTCCTCGAGCAGAATCAGCTGCTCGAGGTCTTCCTTGGTCTCCACCTTCCGAGATGCACACCATTCTTGAAAAAGTCGCTCCTTGATGGTGGCGAATTCGGTGAAAGTGTGCTCTGAGGTCTTCTTCAGGTTTCTGAACTTTTGCCTATATGCCTCAGGTACCAATTGGTACGCCATGAGCACCACTTTCTTCACCATATCGTAATCGCTGGAGTCGTCAAGGGATAACGTAGAGTAGGCGATTTGGGCCTTCCCAGTCAAAACTGACTGTATCATGATGGCCCAATTCTCCCTTGGCCACTCCAAAGAGGCAGCGACTTTCTCGAAGGCTGCAAAGAATTTTGACACTTCCTTCTCATGGAATTTGGGGACCATTTTGATGTTGCGTACCGGATCGAAGCTACTGGTGTCCGTTGTTTGCCTCCGACCACCACCTAATCGCAAAACTTCTAGTTCATGTTGTCTCTCTCTTTCCTCTTTGTCCTGTCGTTCTTGCCTGTCTCGTTCTTCTCTCTCTCTTTCTCGTTCTTCCCTCTCTCGTCTCTCTTCTCTTTCTCGCTCTTCTCTTTCTCGTTTCTCTTCTCTTTCTCTCTCTTCTTTCCTTTCTTCTAATTCTAAACGTCTCATCTCTAATTCTTTATCTTGTCTCTCTCTTTTCTCTTCTCTTTCTAATTCTAAACGCCTCATCGCCAATTCTTTTTCTTTCATCTCCATTTCTTTATCTTTTAATTCTCGTTCCATTTCTAACTTCTTCCATTCAATTTCCCGATTAATTTCCAGGGCACGCATCTTGACAGTTAGGAAGCTGATATTAAGCTCACCTGCATCACTGTCAACGTCGCTGCCCTTATCTTCCTTTTCCGTGGAAGCTATTTCCTCACCTTCCTTTGTACTAGGAGTCTCGCCTTCCTGTTTCTCTTCTGCCTTCAGGTGCCGGTGTACCTTGGACAAGATCTCCACACGGGAATCACTGGCACGGATCTTGATCTCCAGGTAGGCGCTCACTAGTACAAGCTCTGGTTTACTCAGATATTTTAATCTGGCAAGACAATCCTCTCTGTTCAGAAAAGCCTGAACCTCGTCCAGATCATCAATGGTAGCTTTGTCTGCCATTGTCACAGATGGAACACTTAACGAGCACTTAACACACCGAGCACTGTTCTACGTCAATATTGCACTTTATCGCACCAAACACTGCACTTGCCAATATTGCACGTAATCACTTCGGGCACCGCACTACCCAATATTGCACCGAGTCCAAGCGAACACTTCGCTCTACAATATTGCACTAAATCACTGAGCACCGCACTAGTCAATATTGCACTTAATCGCTTAATCACAGCGAGCACCGCACTGCACAATATCGCACTTAGTCACTCTGAGCACCGCACAGGACGTATAACGTCACAATCGTCACACAGGGGGAATTATATACAGGGATTACGCCACTTCACCACCCCTGTCAAACATACTTAACAAGGGGACGGATCCCGCTGGGGATGCCAATTATGTTACGGCCCTCTCGGGACGCAACGGGGTTCTTGCTCTGATGTTGTTAGAGGAAGATATAGGTATCCGTTCCCAAGCCAGTAGTGGCTATCAAGGGATGAGATCCGTGACGCAAGTAACTTAAAAGGGAGTAGGGAAAGAAAGTTAAGAACTTAATATAATATAATATAACCATCACCATTTAAATATATAGAAATAAAACGTACACAAGGGGGAGGGGCATTAACACTATGCAAGGGGATTATTCACTGTAGTCTTCTGCTGAAGACTCTGGTGCCACACCACTTTCGGTGCCGATTCCTTGGTGCTCTCTTCGTGGCCTTAAGACGTGTCCTCTGAGAACGCCGAGTCTACCCTGGCCACAGGTCAGCCACAACACAGGTCCACTGGGGGCACCGTCGTGGAGGCCGTCAACCACACGTCCAGCAGGTCTGCTGGCAGGTACTGAGCCAACAAGGCTGGTACGGCCACTCCACGAACGATAAAAGGGGTACGCCCTAGACAGGAGTCTCGTGTGATATCACCAATCACCCTCCTGTCCTCAATACTCCAGTGGATTATCGTCTCCGACCGTCGGTCCCGGGTAAATCCTTCCACTGCCACTCCACTGGCAGGCTTAACACACCACAGTGTTCTTCCGGGGGGACGACGTCACGACAGCTGCAGCAAACTTCACTGTATGGAGACTGGCTGCCTCGGGTAGACTGACTCCACCTTCAACACAGTGGTCCCAGGTCGGCTCTGTAAGCAGACACGTCATTAATAACCGGGACACTAATACACCACACTCACAGGCTCAGATACAAACGCCCGACATATCCACTCCATAGATGGCGCTGTCGTCGGAGCACCACCTCACCAGAGGTCAGGAGCGGCGGTGTTGAGCGCTGAACCAGACTGGAAACTGGTCCTCGAGGCCAATACACGCTGTCCTCACTAGGTGTCGTCGTTCGTTTGGCGGGGGTTTCGGGAGCTGACCCACAGATGGCGTGTTTGTCACTGCTCCCGGCTCGGACGCTGAATCCGGGTTCGTAACAAGGTATTAGCAGAAACAGTGCATATTGTCGGAAAATCCGACACCATTTAATAATATCATACAGACAGATAATATTGCTGTATTGTATAAACAAGTTAACCCATAGAAAATGTAAATTGTAGTGGAATTACCATCTATAGAAAACAGAATATCATTACCACATACTATTATAAATTCACCACCTATTATGGTGGGAATTATTCTTAAATACATTAGTCTTTGGACTTTACCATCATAAAAACATCTCATATAAATTAACTTAATTATCAGAATTAAAATAGAGTAAATGTGGCCCTTCCATCACTTACTGTCATCTGGACAATATAGGCCAGTAGAGTGAGTGAGGAGGGGTGGTCAGCCATTGTTGTTGTCACCTCCGAGACGCGTGGAGCAAATTCGGCTCCTATCATATCTGGACAATGTCGGCCAGTAGCGTCAGTAATATGGAGTGTCAGCATTGTTATTGTACTCAGACCACAGAGTCATGGAGCAAATTCAGCTCCTATAAATTCTCTTGGACGAAGTGTTATGGAAGATCAGAGTAGTGATCTGCCATCATCAACACGCTGTCATCAATCTCAAGGGAAGTGTCTTTCCGAAACCCGTTTATCTTTCATTTATGGCCATTAATGTCAGTAGATATAGGGTGGGCCGGTTAGATCACAAATGATCGACTCAAACAAGGTAATTAAGCCAGGTCTTTATTGTTCCTAGTACAGTGTTTTCTCTGATATAGTTGTCATATATTAGGATTCTGGCTTTACAGCTAGCGTCCTTTTGACAGGTCAAGACGAGGAAGCAAGACTTTGTGCACCAGTTACTGGGTGATGGAAGCTACCTCAAAGAGGATAATTTGGTGTCTACATCCTGGTTATACCTGGTGGACTAAGGCCTGCTGTACAATAAGATAAGGAACCTCTTCAATGTGTAGTTAATACTGTAGTTTGATTGGCTGCATATATATAAATTTAATATAAACCCCCCCTAATGTGTAGAGGATCGATTTGTGAGATTATGAGATTATTGCAGAAATACAGTCCACTTAACATCATACAAATTGCTATCGAAGTATATAAATTAACATAAATATAAATTCATATAAATTAAATAAATATAAATCTCACAGGTCGGTTCCCACATTATATGGTCCTTCGAACCGGATTATTTGGTCCTTTGAACCCACATTTGGTCATCTTAGTACCGGATGAACCAGTTAACCAGTGGATTCATTAAATATACTAGTGCAGTGTGATTTATACAAAACCAGCAGTCAAAGACGGCGGCGTTGCCTCAAGCGAGTTCACGAGCCCCGCTCAGTTCAGATCAGCCTTAGTCAGTGGTTTCATGCACACCCACAGATTTGGTGGCGTGTTATTCTGTGAAATGACAGCGCTAATATTGAAGCCAGCCAAATTAGTGGTTGTGTCGCGAGATTGTTCACGGATTTCGTGGTGTTAAATTTCGCGAGAGATTATCCACGAATTTTGTGGACTTTATTTCGCGAGGTCACTAATAATATTTAATACTTCTAGATAATCTTAGAAGTTTCATAGAGGCTATTATCAATAATTGTGTATATTATTTCTCCAAAATAGAGAATTATTTAATATATATTGCACTAGTGATCTCAATATAATATTTACTAATTGCCAACCCACAACAGGGTAGAATATTACCATTGACTAGTTGAACTATTTATTGTTCATCCTAGTCCCATTATTACCATAGTCTAGTGGTACTATATTGAACAACCTAGCACCATTAATGAATGGTCCAGACCCTATTTTGGGTGTAATTTTTATCAACTCGAGTTGAGTTGTATAAATAATAATTTACTTATGATCATTACACCTTTGAGTGATTAATTAGTGTCTCTACCATCCTAGGGTGATATAGAAGAGCTAACCTAAAGGTGCTTCCAGTGACACTGGTTTATCACTCATATCATTAGTGTGTATGATTGTATATATAATGTGTATTAATTTTAAGTGCTAACCTCTAGTAGAGGTAGGATTATTGCCTAGTGAGTGCAGAATTTTTTACCTAGGCTACCATCAGTGCTTGTTCAGTATTATGAGCGACCCAAGTACAAGTCCCACAAGGCTTCACCAACTAGCCAGTATGGATAATGCAGGGAGAATGAAAAGAACCCTTGCAGGTCTTAAAGGCCATTTAACAAGACAGATCAAGAAATGTAAAGATTTGTCACAACAATCTCCAGTTGATTATGCTGACCTGGAAAGCTATTATCAAGCAGCTGCAGGTAAATTTGAGCAAATCAAATGCCAAATAGCAACATATGTGGCTGAACTTGCCAACACTAATTTATCAGAAACAGAAATAGACGACATTATGGTTGATCTAGCGAATTATGAAGATCCTACTCAGGCCACGTTACAGCCTTATGTCAAATTAATTGCCCAGAACAAGGCAACAGCAACAACAACAACAGTTGCATCTAATACGAGTCAAGCAGAAGCTCGACTCCCTCCAATTAATTTACCCACTTTCTCAGGAAAAGATGAGGAAGATTGCGATGAATTTTGGAACAAATTCGTTGACCTTGTGGACTCAAAACAATCTTTACCAAAGAGTAGTAAATTCTCTTATTTGCAAGGCCAATTATCAGGTGAGGCTAAAACAGTAGTATCCCATCTGAGATTAACTAATGACGGCTATGATCTGGCAGTAAAACTCCTCAAGGATAATTATGCTGATCCAGAAGTAAGAACATCACATTTAGTTCATGAGCTGTTGCATTTACCCCCACCGGAGGCTTCAGCTGATTCACTCCAAGTCTTCAAGCTGGAGGTAGAATCATTGATCAATGCCCTCAGCCTGACAGCAGATACAAACGGGGCTGAGTGGGTCTTGAAAATAATTGTCCAGGAGAAAATACCTAGGGACATATTGAGACAAATGAGTGCTCATTACAATAAAAGCATCTTATCCATGAATGAAATATCTGAGGGTTTAAAGTCAGTAGTACATCAATTACGAACACATGACAAATTAAAACCACCAAGTAAACCCTCAGAAACCAATAATAGTAAACCACAGAGTACCAAAGGTACTCCAAATCAATCTAGACAATATAATTCAACACCAAAGTGGAACAGTAGCAGTGTGGGCGTATATGCAGTGGGACCCTCCAAGCCTATAGTTACTGTGTCACCCAAGAACGTGGCACCAAAGGGTACTGGAAGCTATGGAACATGTTTGTTCTACGATGAGAAACATTCAATGTACCACTGCACTAATTTTCCTGATAGTGACGCCCGTGTTGAGCGACTCAAAGATTTGCAACATTGCATGAAGTGCCTCAGGAAACATAACATCAAGGACTGTGAGACCCAATTACACACCTGTAATAGGTGTAACAAAGGTCAGCACCATGCAGCATTGTGCAGAGACACCAAAACAACGTCTCCAAACCCCAAGGTGGAAGATAGCATTCCCACCACAGTACAGTACTGCAAGGTGCAACAAACAAAGAGTGTCCAATCGGCAAAGTCTAAAGGTAATACGACTTTGCCTATTGCCCAAATTACCATCCTGAATAAGAGGGCCAAGGTCCATACCCATGGGTTGTTTGACCAAGGATCCCAGAGAACATTTGTCACTAAAAAGTTGGCAGATGAACTACAATTAAGGCCTGTAGCCCAGATGTCATTCAATATCTCAGGGTTTGTAACAGATGCAGGACCTCAAGTCTACCAGGTGGTACAACCATCAGTACGTTTAGGCAGGTACGTCTGTCGAGTACAAGCCATTGTGGTGGACAAAATACCAGTAGACCTACAAGTTCAAGGTCTGAGAGCAACAGCCAAATTCCTGAGAAATAGAGGAATAAAATTGGCAGATAATATTAAGTCTGATCACCTCACCGACTTCGGTCTCCTTGTAGGGACAGACTATTGTCATCGATTCATCGGTAGCCCTACTAAATATCAGGGTATAACCATGTTAAACTCTGCAGGAGGTAAATTACTCTCAGGCCCAGTATCAAGCCTGAGGTGACCTATGGCTGCAGATAAACAATACTAGTAGAAATCTAAATTTGTCAGCTGATTATATTTCTCCAGTAGCATTATACTAAGGAGATTACAGCTGACTATACCAACAGAGGTTGATGTTAGTATCATCATTTAAAGCTGAAGATGAGTTCATGAGGCCTCAGTGGCAAATCAGTGAACAGTAGCCTAAACAGCTACAAGTCACTGCGACCAATGTCACTGAACCCACTGCAGTCTCAGAACCATACTTTACTTTAATAATGAGCTATTCAATCTTCTGAATCAATTAACTAAATTAAACCCCAATAAATCTGATGATTGATTTGATACATTTATTATTTAATCAAGATGAATTCCATGGGCCTCAGTGTTTATATATCAGTGACCAGTTACCTGAACAAACTTCAAGTTATATCTAATGTCACTGATCTCACTGCAGTCCTTGAATCAGGAAGAATCCCTTGACTGTAGTACTTGATCACATTCAGTCTTCTGGGTTAAATAATATGTATTTAGGCTTGAATTTTAGCCTTTCAAGAGTTAACAGGGAAATGAAATCGCATTAGACTTCTAACCCCTGCAACTCTAGTACGGGACATCCGTCCTGTACGAACAGACGCACAAATGTGTGATTACTAACTACTAACATCAAATTAATCTAATAATTCGAAGGAGGAGTATCGGTGTTCGTCTGTTCTAAATAGGACTTCGACCCGTGAGCAGCCCCTGGGGAATTATGTCGGAAAATCCGACACCATTTAATAATATCATACAGACAGATAATATTGCTGTATTGTATAAACAAGTTAACCCATAGAAAATGTAAATTGTAGTGGAATTACCATCTATAGAAAACAGAATATCATTACCACATACTATTATAAATTCACCACCTATTATGGTGGGAATTATTCTTAAATACATTAGTCTTTGGACTTTACCATCATAAAAACATCTCATATAAATTAACTTAATTATCAGAATTAAAATAGAGTAAATGTGACCCTTCCATCACTTACTGTCATCTGGACAATGTAGGCCAGTAGAGTGAGTGAGGAGGGGTGGTCAGCCATTGTTGTTGTCACCTCCGAGACGCGTGGAGCAAATTCGGCTCCTATCATATCTGGACAATGTCGGCCATTAGCGTCAGTAATATGGAGTGTCAGCATTGTTATTGTACTCAGACCACAGAGTCATGGAGCAAATTCAGCTCCTATAAATTCTCTTGGACGAAGTGTTATGGAAGATCAGAGTAGTGATCTGCCATCATCACCACGCTGTCATCAATCTCAAGGGAAGTGTCTTTCCGAAACCCGTTTATCTTTCATTTATGGCCATTAATGTCAGTAGATATAGGGTGAGCCGGTTAGATCACGAATGATCGACTCAAACAAGGTAATTAAGCCAGGTCTTTATGGTTCCTAGTACAGTGTTTTCTCTGATATAGCTGTCATATATTAGGATTCTGGCTTTACAGCTAGCGCCCTTTTGACAGGTCAAGACGAGGAAGCAAGACTTTGTGCACCAGTTACTGGGTGATGGAAGCTACCTCAAAGAGGATAATTTGGTGTCTACATCCTGGTTATACCTGGTGGACTAAGGCCTGCTGTACAATAAGATAAGGAACCTCTTCAATGTGTAGTTAATACTGTAGTTTGATTGGCTGCATATATATAAATTTAATATAAACCCCCCCTAATGTGTAGAGGATCGATTTGTGAGATTATGAGATTATTCCAGAAATACAGTCCACTTAACATCATACAAATTGCTATCGAAGTATATAAATTAACGTAAATATAAATTCATATAAATTAAATAAATATAAATCTCACAGGTCGGTTCCCACACATATGGCTAATATTGAGCTCCTCATGTACAACATCTACAAGCCCCCTAGACGTAAACTAGAAGCAGAGGCAGTGCTTGCCTTAGGAACGCAGGAAAATGAAATTATTGCTGGGGATTTTAATGCTCATCATCAAGAGTTTGGTGCGATTGGGCCCGCCAATGCAGATGGGCGCCATTTAGCTGCAGCTCTGCGATAAGTACGTGAAATTACACTTCTCAACACTGGGGAACCCACTCACATTCTAGGAGGTTCCCTTGATCTTACATTAATCTCAACAGCACTCAAGCATCAGGCGAAGTGGGAAGTAGACCTATGATCACCAGTGACCACCATGCTACTGTCACAACACTAAACATAGAACGACCTCCTACACCACCTACACAACCTAGGAGGAATTTTAAAACGTCCAATTGGAATATATACCAAGAGGAACTTGAAAAATGGTATGCAACATACACGCCTCCTGAGGATTTGAACATACACGAGACCAATCTACAGGAAGCCAATGCAGCTGCTGCAACCAAAGCTATTCCAATCATTATCACACGAAACACTAAACGAAAGAACAATTGGTTGTATAGTAATGAAGTTAAAGAACAGAATCACAGAGTCAACATCTTCAGAAAAAATCTAAAGAGAAACCCTACACCAGAAGGAAGAACTTTGCAAAGAGCGGTGATATCTGAAGCAAGACGAGTTTCTAGAGAAGTAAAGGAGGCAAGATGGTTTGAGTGGTGTCAAACTCTAAATGAAAATAGTAGCCGTGGCAAGATATGGGGTCAGATTAAAACTATATCAGGTCGACCAGCCCAACCACAGGTATGTATTCAACCACTGCAGGAGGCTGAGAGACTTGCTCTCCAATTTGCAGAAAGAACAGCTCCATATCAGCTTCCTGCAATGGTCCGAAGGCAGCAAGAACAATTAAAAAAAGATAGGTTGACAGCCATTCATGAGAGCATAGCTATAAATGACGAATGTGAGTGTCCCTTCACCATACAAGAACTAATCAGAGCCAATAAAGGTGGTAAGGCCACTGCACCAGGTGCTGACAACATTACATGCTCAATGGTCGCACATGCAGGTCCTGCTGGAGAACAAGGAATATTGGACGTTATCAATACATCTTGGCAGTAAGGCAAACTGCCGACCTCTTGGAAGAAAGCAGACATCATTTCGATTCCTAAGCCGAAAGAACCTGGCAATTACAGATCCATTTCATTAACATCATGCATTAGTAAAACTGAATAACGGATGGTCTTAAATAGACTACTGTGGAAGACTGGAGACCTGCATAAACACATATTTGGCTTCACTAGAGGAGTAGGTACTGCCAGCTGCATAGCAACATTACTAGGGACAGTTAACTCGGGTCCAGCTAAAGTGATTTTCCTTAATCTAGAACGAGCAATCGAACTAGCATGCCCGCAAGCAATTTTACACACCTTAGTTAAAAAAGGTGTAAAGGAAAATATGCTAGCATGGATTCAAGATTACCTAAGTCACAGATATGCCAGAGTAAAGTTGCAAGGACATGTGTCGGACTACCACTTGCATGAGAATGGGACTCCACAAGGAGGAGTCCTCAGTCCTAGTCTTTTTAACATCCTTATGGAAAACCTTGTTACCATGACATTTACAGAAGGGGTTAAACTGCTAAGCTATGCTGATGATATAGCATTAGTCATTACAGGTCCTTCACTTCTAAATAAAGCACAAGGTGCATTAGATAAAGTAACATCTGAATGCAGCGTTTTAGGGCTAAAAGTATCTGCACATAAGTCTAAGGCAAGGAGACTAGGCGGCAACGCTCCAGACAGGCACCTATGCATTCAAGACATTAACCTTCAGTGGGTTACACAATATCAATATCTCAGAGAGTGAATAGATTCTAAAATGACGTTCAACAAGCAAATTCAATATCTGAAGAAGAAAGCAAAATCACGACTAAATATAATGAGAGCAATCACAGGGCCCCGTCTAGGAGCGGGACACAGAGTGTTAAGAATGTTTTACATACACGCCGTTCGTTCCCTAGTGGATTATGCAGCGCCTGCCTTATTCACTCTTTCTCCTGGTCAGTGGGCAAACGTTGAGGTTATTCAAAACTATGAATTGCGAATCATAACAGGAGCTCCCAGATGGACTAAAATACTGAACCTAAGACTAGAAACCAAGCGAACGTCGATTGAAATAAGGGTAAAAAGAAATTGCTGCGTGCATGCTGACCAAGATATTGATTAGACCTAGAACCAGTTCACTTAAAGATATAATCAATGGAGCACTCTGGACAGAAGAGCCTCCAAAAGCAACAGGTGGACCCATTGTGCGATAAACACCATCAATACATTCGATATAACAAACACAGTCACTGAGAAGAGTGTCGACGAAAAACATGCAGTCTTTGTTATGCAATCCACTTGGGAATCTCTGCCAGCAGACTTTAAGATTATGGTTCTTGATGGAAAAAAAACAGATAAATCCTCATCTGCTACGTAACATTGCACAGATGCATATAGAAGCAAACTTGGCATCCGACAGCTTCACCTACTTCACAGATTCATCAGTAGACCAGCAGTGACAAGAAACCGGAGCTGCAGTTAAAACAGGAAACTCTGTAAATAGTTGGAGACTCTTAAATGGGTGTTCGACTTTACAAGCAGAGATGCTAGCCATTCAAAAGGCTTTGAAATATGCTCTTGTTGAACACCGACAACATGTTATCATACATACAGATTCGAGAACCGCCATTGAAACATTGCAACAAGAACACATATGTGATAACATACATCTGATCACAAATGTCATATCATTAATGCAAACACTCAAACGACAAAACCGACGGGTACTTATCAACTGGGTGCAAATTCATGTGGGAATAATAGGAAATGACATTGCAGACGAAGCTGCAAAACTTGCAACTAAGAGAAGAAATGTAGACATTTACATACCACAGAGTCTATCACAGATTAAGAAAGTAATTAGAAACAGAGCAATGCAAAAGATGTACAGTGACCACAACACAGCATTAGCAACATCAGGATCTGCGGGTTGGTACAAGAATTACCAACCAACTACGAACCACTTAGTATGATGAAAGGGAGAAGTAGAGCAACAGAAGTAGACTAACATTGCATCAGGCTTGGATACCCATGTGCATGGGAAATAGGCTTACAGGTTCCGGAAGATGAGAGGAAATGTCAGCACTGTGGAGAAATGCCCGACAGACCACTGGAACATTATCTAACACAATGCACAGTTACAAACCCATTAAGATTTCAACTTAGATTCAACAGAGCAGAAGTTGGCACATATGGTGTATATGGCACACATATGGCAAAATCTTACTGAACCGACCATACGAGTCATAAATACTCATACTCCTCCCAAGTAAAACAAAAACAAGCAACACTTAGTGGGACAGCCAAAGGCTTAGGGCCCGCACAGGAATTTCCCTGAAAAAAACAAAAATCTGTTGCATGTAAGAGCAACACACACATGTATATACTACATATGTTACAATTACATTTCAATGTTTCTAATTGCATTGATAAATTGAATTTTCATAGATTTTGATTTATTTTCATTTTGATTTAATTATTTTGTGTGAATTGCGTTGGAATTGAGCTGTGTTGTTTACCATACCGTTCATTTCGTGAGTATAGTTTATTTTTTATTTTTTTTCATATTTTCATTTCAACTTTTAACTGTTTTTCGTATATTATAGTGTGTGGGAACATCAGATCACTTGATGTTCTAAATTTTCTGTTGAGGCAATCGGTGAAGAACTTTTGGAGATAAGCGATTTTGAACAAACGAACATTTCCATTTACATATATATATATATATATATATATATATATATATATATATATATATATATATACACACACACACACTAGATGTACCCGGCCACTCGTTGCTGAGCCACAGCAACCTTCCCCTTGTCTCCCAGTCCTCCTCACAATTCCCCCGCCCCTGTCCCCTCGTCTTCCCAACCATTCCTCATTCCCCCGTCTTTCGTCCTCCTCACCATTTCCTCCTTCCCCCATCCCTGTGTCCTCCCAACCATCCCCCACTCCACCATCCCTTCGTCTTTCTAACCATTCCCTACTCCACCGTCCCCTCGTACTCTCCTCCATCTCCCACATCCCAATCCCCCCGGCCTCCATATCATTCCCCTCTCCCTTGTTCCCTCGTCCTCCACACCATCCCCCCACTCTCCTGTCTCCTTGTCCTTCCCATCATTCTCTATTCCCCTGTCTCCTCGTCCCCGCCATCCCCCACTCCCGTCTCCTCGTCCTTCCCACCATTTCCCACTCCCTCATCCGATGCATTCATAAATGATCTGATGTTCCCATCAGAAAATTGTGAACATCAAATGATCTGATGTTCCCATCATTGAAATGTAAGAAAAACAATTAAAAAACGAAATGAAAAAATTAAGAAATAAAAAAATAAACTATTCTCTTGAAATGAATGGTATGGTAAACAACAAACCTCAATTCCAAGGCAGTGTCACAAAATAAATAAATCAAAATGAAAATAATTCGAAATCTACGAAAATTAAATTTATCAATGAAACTGAAAACATTAAAATGGAATCGTAACATATTTAGTAAAGCGTGAGTTGTTCTTATGTGCAACAGATGGCGCTGTTTTTCAAAAATGCATGTTTTTACTGTCACAGGTGTGGCATCAATACGTATACTTACGAAATGAACGGTATGGTAAACCCCGGCCACAGGCATGTATTCAACCATTGCAGGAGGCTGAGAGACTTGCTCTCCAATTTGCAGAAAGAACAGCTTCATATCAGCTTCCTGCAATGGTCCGAAGGCAGCAAGAACACTTCAAACAAGAGAGGATGACAGTCATTCATGAGGGCTTAGCTATAAATGACGAATGTGACTGTCCCTTCACCGAACAGGAACTAAGCAGAGCCAAAAAAGGTGGTAAGGACACTGCACCAGGTGCTGATAACATTACATACAGTCACTCAATGATCGCACATGCAGGTCCTGCTGGAGACCGAGGGATATTGGACGTCGTCAATGCGTCTTGGCAGCAAGGCAAACTACCGCCCTCTTGGAAGAAAGCAGACATCATACCGATTCCTAAGCCGAATGAACCTGGCAATTACAGACCCATTTCATTAACATCATGCGTTAGTAAAACTGCAGAACGGATGGTCTTAAATAGGCTACTGTGGAAGACTGGGGACCTTCATAAACACATATTTGGCTTCACTAGAGGAGTAGGTACTGCAAACTGCATAGCAACATTACTAGGAACAGTTAACTCAGGTCCAGCTATAGTGGTCTTCCTTGATCTGGAAAAAGCGTTTGAACTTGCAAGCCCGCCAGCAATACTACACACCTTAGTTAAAAAAGGTGTGAGGCGGAAAATGCTAGCATGGATTCAAGATTACCTAAGTCACAGGTATGCCAGAGTAAAGTTGCAAGGACAAGTGTCGGACTACCACTTGCACGAGAATGGGACTCCACAAGGAGGAGTCCTCAGTCCTAGTCTTTTTAACATCCTTATGGAAGACCTTGTTACCATGTCCTTTACAGACGGGGTTACATTGCTAAGCTATGCTGATGATCTAGCATTAGTCGTTACGGGTCCTTCACTTCTAAATAAAGTTCAAGGTGCTTTAGATCAAGTGACATCTGAATGCAGTGTTTTAGGGCTAAAAATATGTGTACAGAAGTCTACGGCGATGAGACTAGGTGGCAACGCTCCAGACAGGCACCTACGCATTTAGGACATTAACCTTCAGTGGGTTACACAATATCGATATCTCGGAGTGTGGATTGATTTTAAAATGACATTCAATAAGCAAATTCAATATCTAAAGGAGAAAGCAAAGTCACGAATAAATATAATGAGAGCAATCACAGGGCCCCGTCTAGGAGCGGGACACAGAGTGTTGAGAATGTTTTACATACACGCCGTTCGTTCCCTGGTTGATTATGCAGCGCCTGCCTTACTCACTCTTTCTCCTGGTCAGTGGGCAAACGTTGAGGTTCTTCAAAATGATGCATTGCGAATCATAACAGGTGCTCCCAGATGGACTAAAATCCTGAACCTAAGACTAGAGACAAAGCTAACGTCGATTGAAATAAGGGTAAAGGGGATTGCTGCGTGCATGCTGACCAAGATATTGACTAGACCTAGAATCAGTTCACTTAAAGATATGATCACTGGAGCACTAACTCTGGACAGAAGAGCCTCCAATGGCAACAGGTGGACCCATTGTGCGATAAACGCCATCGATACATTCGATATGGCAAACACAGTCACTGAGAGGGGTGTCGACGACATACATGCAGACTTTGTTATACAAGCCCCTTGGGAATCTCTGCCAGCAGACTTTAAGATTATGGCTCTTGAAGGAAAGAAGAACCAGACACATCCTCATCTGCTACATAACATTGCACAGATGCATATAGCAGCAAACATGGCATCCGACAGCTTCACTTACTTCACAGATGGATCAGTAGACCAGCAGGGACAGGAAACCGGAGCTGCAGTTAAAGCAGGAAACTCTGTATATAGTTGGAGGCTCTCAAATGGGTGTTCGACTTTACAGCCTGAGATGCTAGCCATTCAAAAGGCTTTGGAACATGCTCTTGCTGAACACCGACAACATGTTATCATCCATACAGATTCGAGAACCGACATTGAAACCTTGCAACAGGAACACATATGTGATAACATCCATCTGATCACAAATGTCTTGTCATTCATGCACACACTCAAACGACAAGGCCGACGGGTGCTTATCAACTGGGTGCCAAGTCATGTGGGACTATTAGGTAATGACATTGCAGACGAAGCTGCAAAACTTGCTACTAAGAGGAGGAATGTAGACATTTACATACCACAGAGTCTCTCCCAGATGAAGAAAGTAATTCGAAACAGAGCAATGCGAAAGATGTAGTGACCACAACACAGCAGTTGCAACATCAGGATCTGCGGGTTGGTACAAGAATTCAACCAACTACGAACCACTTAGTTTGATGAACAGGGGCAGTAGAACAACAGAAGTGCACTTACATCGCATCAGGCTTGGATACCCATGTGCATGGGAAATAGGCTTACAGGTTCCGGAAGGTGAGAGGAAATGTCAACACTGTGGAGAAATGCCCGACAGACCACTGGAACATTATCTAACACAGTGCACAGTTACAAACCCGTTAAGATTTCACCTTCGATTCAACAGAGCAGAGGAAGTTGTTAAAAACATATGGCAAAATCTTACTAAAGCGACCATACGAGTCATACATACTCATCCTCCGCCCAGGTAAAACAGAAACAAGCATCACTTAGTGGGCCAGCTAGAGGCTTAGGGCCCGCGCAGGATTATTCCTGCTAAAAAGAAAGAAAGAAAAAAAAAGGTATGGTAAACAACAGAGCTGAATTCTAACGCAATATCACACAAAATAATTAAATCAAAATGAAAAAAAATCGAAATATATGAAAATTTAATTTGTTAATGCAATCGGAAAGATTGAAATAAAATCATAACAAATTTATTATAGTGTGTATGGCTCTTACATACAACAGACAGCGCTGTTTCTTAAAAAAAGAAAAATGTTTTTACCTTTTACAAGTGTGGCATCTATACTTATACTTATGAAATGAATGGTGTGGTAAACAATACAGCTCAATTAAAGCACACTGTCACACAAAATAACTAAATCAAAATTAAAATGAATCGATATCTATGAAAATTCCATATATTGATGCAATCAGAAACATTGAAGTGGAAATCATAACATATTTAGTATAGTGTGTTTGTGAGTGTGTGTTGCTATTATGTTCAACAGATGGCGCTGTTTTTTCTTTATATTATGTTTTTACCTGTACCAGGTGTGGCATCAATATAGTAGGCATATAAAAACACGTGCCTATTCAAATGCAACGTTGTGTCAAAGTTTCAAAGCAATCGGTAAAGAAGTTTTGAATATTTCTTTCACATAAAAAATACATGAAAAACACAGTTTTTTAAAAAAAAAAAAAAAACATGTTTTCCGTCACAGACGGGGCATCAATATAATATGTATATAAAAACCCGCTCTGATGCGAATGGAACATTATGTGAAAATTTCAAAGCAATCGGTGAAGAACTTTCGGAGATTAGCGATTTTGAACAAACGAACATTTCCATTTATATATATATATATATATATATATATATATATATATATATATATATATATATATATATATATATATATATTTTTATATACATTCATATATACATTTATTTATATATATATATATATATATATATATATATATATATATATATATATATATATATATATATATATATATATATATACTGGCAGCAGGTTTTCTTTCAAACATGTTTCATTGAATATGACCGCATATTCTGTATTTATTATTTTCTGGTTTAGGGCTTCTATCCCTCTAACTATTTTTTTAGCATCAGGGCTTAGTTGAAATAGAAGTTCTCCAAAACTCATTTTCGTACTTTTTAGTTGAAGAAAAGAAGTGATTTACTATAGAGTGTATTACACTTATTTATACAATTTGCACAACGTTTCGAACCTCCATGGTTCATTCTCAAGTGAACAGATCTTACAATGCTAGTTGATTTTATACCTGCACTGGGTCAGGTGATAATACAATAAAGGTGAAAACATGGGGGGGATACATAAGGGATAAATGTGAGGTGAAACATAGAGGTAACTGCAGAAGGCATATTGGCCCATAC
Organism: Procambarus clarkii; assembly: GCF_040958095.1. Classification (NCBI taxonomy): domain Eukaryota; kingdom Metazoa; phylum Arthropoda; class Malacostraca; order Decapoda; family Cambaridae; genus Procambarus; species Procambarus clarkii. Next base: position 24,970,030 of record NC_091185.1, read on the forward strand.
GAGGCAACTCCTATCTAAACACAAAGATTAATCCAGTGTAATTGGCCTGTTATGTTGGACATTGTCTTCTGTGTTGGCATCGTTATGTTCTGGTCTTGTCCTTACGTAAGGACAAGACCAGAACATAACGTAAGGACAAGACCAAGGTGCGGGTATAAAATCAACCAGCATTGTAAGATTTCAGAGGTTGCCTCTGAAGAGACAACTAACACAACACCTATACCCCCTATTAGACTATTTTACAGGAACTTCTTTTCCACAGCCCATAAAACGGAGGAAAGGGTCCTGAAAGATATTGTCAGTAGAAACGTTATCCCTACAGACAAAAATCAGAAGATACAACTGACGATTTACTATAAAACCAGAAAAACGGCCAGCCTACTCATGAGAAACTCTCCAGACACAAAGCAGAACGCTTTAAAAGAGACCAACGTCGTCTATGCCTTCAAATGCCCTCTTGGGGACTGTAAGCCTCAAAAAAACCAGTATATAGGCTAGACAACAACATCTCTTTCCAGGCGTTTAACGATGCATAAGCAACAGGGCTCCAAAGGAACATATAATCTCTTCCCACTGTGACAATAATCTCCTTCAAGAGATTGAGCCTGCTCTTCCCTCCACAAACACGTCGTTGAAATTATATAAAACGACTATGGAAGACATGTCCAACAACAACAACAACACCAGCAAGGCTTGCCAGGGTGAGCAAAACATATGCAGCCAGCCACCTGTTCGGACTCAAACCACCAAACTACATGTTGATCGCTACCGGCTCCGCTGATTGGTCGCCGGTCTGGCTGCACCTGCACTCGCCCCCCCCATACTACTTGATGTCTGGGGTCGCCCCAACCTCCTACCTCAGAATGTTCAGTGCTCTCGTTGTTACCACTCCTCCCGGCTAGACGCTAGCGTGTACTGAGGGAAGTGGTAGCTTAAGCCAATATTCCAGCACCTCCCATTTACTTGTATATTGCACTTCTTGTTATTTTGTCTTAACGTAACTTTTCATTGTGTCATTTAAGTATTCTTATTATTTTGATTGATTGATTTTATTATACAAATTTGTTTGTCCATTTTTTCATGTTTTGATTTAATTAACGTAATTAAAATTTCATTGTTAAAGTTTACTTGTGTTTTGTGTCTTCTCCTTACCTTACCACAGACGAAGTTCCAGTTTTTTCTCTTTTTTTTTTATAACTATGTGACGAGGCCATACCCCTAGCCTTAAACAGCCGAACACCAACGCGTTACCGTCACACCACAAACAAACCATCACCAGAGAAATCTTAGCAAACAACACAGAAATCATCGATAGATACAGCGATAGCAGGCGGCTTGACGTCTGCGAGGCACTACACATCAAGAAGTCAACACCAGCAATCAACAGCCAATTAATGCACAACTATATTCTACCCACTTCAAGACTCCTCTCCAATATAGCAGCATCAAGAAATATGGACCAATAGGCTTTCTACAAGTACTTCCATTCCATACCCATTGTTTCGTGTTCTGTCTTGTGTTTGAATTTAATACCCATTCAATACCCATTGTTTCGTGTTCTGTCTTGTGTTTGAATGTAATACCCATTCAATACCCATTGTTGAAAGTTTGGTTTCATCTCATCCACCTCACCCAAATGTAGATATAAACTCGAAGATGTGTAAGCTCTATTCAGTTTCAGTTGTGTGTTTGTAAACTAAAGTCTTTGAAAATGTAATAAGTTTTACGAAACGCGCTCAAGTGTCGCGTCAGACAAGAAATAAAAATGAATTTTGGAGAATTGATCTTTGAATTACCATCAACAGTGAAAAGAAACGTAAGAAAGATAGAGAAAATTCGTGTTAGAATTATTAATCTTACCTTTTCGGTCATATTTAATAATATATATATATATAAATTTCTCAAGGAATTGGGTTCCAAGCTCATTGACGTCACCAGAGACCCAAGGGCTTCCAGTTTTTTGTTTCAGCGCCTCAGTGTGGTGATCCAGAGGGGAAATGCTTGCTGCGTCCTCGGTTCCTGTCCGGAAGCGGAGGAGCTTCAAGAGATCCATAACCTTTAGGCATTTGTCTTGTATGTTTTGTAACCTTTAAATACACATTAAAGCAAAAAAAAAAAAAAAAAAAAAAAAAAAACTGTATTGGAGGGCACCTACATTCCCTCCAATGCGTTATGTGTGGTTTCCTTCGAGGCTATGGGTCCCCCCTTCTTCCAGCCAGAGGTGGTACTCCCTTCCTTATATAATATATATATATATATATATATATATATATATATATATATATATATATATATATATATATATATATATATGTCGTACCTAGTAGCCAGAGTGCACTTCTCGGCCTACTATGCAAGGCCCGATTTGCCTAATAAGCCAAGTTTTCCTGAATTAATATATTTTCTCTAATTTTTTTCTTATGAAATGATAAAGCTTCCCATTTCATTATGTATGAGGTCAATTTTTTTTTATTGGAGTTAAAATTAACGTAGATATATGACCGAACTTAACCAACCCTACCTAACCTAACCTAACCTATCTTTATAGGTTAGGTTAGGTTAGGTAGCCGAAAACGTTAGGTTAGGTTAGGTTAGGTAGGTTAGGTAGTCGAAAAAACATTAATTCATGAAAACTAGGCTTATTAGGCAAATCAGGCCTTGCATAGTAGGCTGAGAAGTGAGTTCTGGCTACTAGGTACGACATATATATATATATATATATATATATATATATATATATATATATATATATATATATATATATATATATATATGTCGTACCTAGTAGCCAGAACTCACTTCTCAGCCTACTATTCAAGGCCCGATTTGCCTAATAAGCCAAGTTTTCCTGAATTAATATATTTACTATAATTTTTTTCTTATGAAATGATAAAGCAACCCTTTTCTCTATGTATGAGGTCAATTTTTTTTTATTGGAGTTAAAATTAACGTAGATATATGACCGAACCTAACCAACCCTACCTAACCTAACCTAACCTATATTTATAGGTAAGGTTAGGTTAGGTAGCCAAAAAAAGCTAGGTTAGGTTAGGTTAGGTAGGTTAGGTAGACGAAAAAACATTAATTCATGAAAACTTGGCTTATTAGGCAAATCGGGCCTTGAATAGTAGGCTGAGAAGTGCGTTCTGGCTATTAGGTACGACATATATATATATATATATATATATATATGTGTGAGTATATCACGAAAATAAACACGTGATTAAGAATGTGACAATGCCAGACCACGGAGGAAAATGAAACAGGAATTTCCTTAAGTACTTTCGTATATTAAATACATCTTCAGAAGGAATGACATTAAATACATCTTCCTTCTGAAGATGTATTTAATATACGAAAGTACTAAAGGAAATTCCTGTTTCATTTTCCTCCGTGGTCTGACATTGTCATATATATATATATATATATATATATATATATATATATATATATATATATATATATATATATATATATATATATATATATATATATGTCGTACCTAGTAGCCAGAACGCACTTCTCAGCCTACTATGCAAGGCCAAATTTGCCTAATAAGCCAAGTTTTCATGAATTAATTGTTTTTCGACTACCTAACCTAACCTAACATAACTTTTTCGGCTACCTAACCTAACCTAACCTTTAAAGATAGGTTAGGTTAGGTTAGGTAGGGTTGGTTAGGTTCGGTCATATATCTACGTTAATTTTAACTCCAATAAAAAAAATTGACCTCATACATAATGAAATGGGTAGCTTTATCATTTCATAAGAAAAAAATTAGAGAAAATATATTAATTCAGGAAAACTTGGCTTATTAGGCAAATTTGGCCTTGCATAGTAGGCTGAGAAGTGCGTTCTGGCTACTAGGTACGACATATATATATATATATATATATATATATATGTCGTACCTAGTATATATATATATATATATATATATATATATATATATATATATATATATATATATATATATATATGTCGTACCTAGTAGCCAGAACTCACTTTTTGGCCTACTATTCAAGGCCCGATTTGCCTAATAAGCCAAGTTTTCCTGAATTAATATATTTTTTCTAATTTTTTTCTTATGAAATGATAAAGCTACCCATTTCATTATGTATGAGGTCAATTTTTTTTTATTGGAGTTAAAATTAACGTAGATATATGACCGAACCTAACCAACCCTACCTAACCTATCTTTATAGGTTAGGTTTGGTTAGGTAGCCGAAAAAGTTAGGTTAGGTT